>NW_012114599.1:13495412-13571732 GCF_000951035.1 Colobus angolensis palliatus | reverse complement strand
TAGAGACGGGGTTTCACCGTGTTAGCCAGGATGGTCTCGATCTCCTGACCTCATGATCCGCCTGTCTCGGCCTCCCAGAGTGCTGGGATTACAGGCTTGAGCCACCGCGCCCGGCCTATTTTTCTCTTATTCTTTGTGATGCTCTTTGGGTAAAATCATTAAATACATTTGCCCTCTTTCCTCCTTCATCACCAGCCATTCTACTATCAATCTCATCCAGACATTATGGCAATATCAGGAGTGAAAAAAAAAAAAAAAAGAATTAGTAATGCTAGAAGAGTTTGGTTTCCAGGCACACTGGGATGTCAGAAATTGACATGAGAAACAAGAGCCCAATGACTTGAAATCAGCCTGAAAAGTTGAATAAGGTTATCCACCTGCCCAGCACAGTTTTCTGAAGGTAGGTGAACTTGGGCTTGAGAAAGTTTGTCATCAAAATCTAAAGTAAATTATGTTTAATACACAAGTTTAAAGGCATAAACATGGGTTCCAGGCGATATTTGAAGGCAAGTGGTATGAAAACATTGTCATTCGGTGCAGAAAAACAGGAAGTGGAAACCAACCAACTGAGATCTGGGCTAGAGTATGGCGAGGACAAAGTCTATGTTTCTCAGGGAGATGATCAGCAGGACCAGAGAAGGCGAGAGCACTATCCAAGCACACTAGTTGAATCAGCCTTCTAGTTCCTGCAGGAGAACTGAAATACTAAACCAGAACCTGAGACCAGACCAGGATTAGTGAAGGCCATGCTCTGTGAAGATGCAGCTGTAAGTTTACTTCAGTCACAGTAAATATCAGACTACATAAATATGGCTAACCCTGGACTCTGCCTATTGCTGGAGCTCCAGAGTTAGCTGGAAACCCTTGAGTTCTTTGGTCTGTTCAGCACAGATCAGATGCTTGGTAGGGCCAAGCCTAGGGAAAGAGGCTTTCTCTATCCACAGCTGAGCAAGGCTAGAGAAGCCAAGGCCTGTAGCAAACAGGGCTTGTAGCCGCACAAGAGAAGGATGAGTCCTAAGCAGACAAAGTGAATTAAGTTAGAAAGTTCCTGTGGCCAGGCATAACTATAGCTCTCCCTAAATACCCACTCTTATGGAAGAAACTTACATGAAATGAATATACAGTAATATTTGGGCAAATAAAGATACAAGCCAGATTTTCAAAAATTATGTGTCCTGAGTATCTCCTGCTGAACAGATGGTACCATTTGCAAAATATTCAGTCTTACGAGAAGGGAAGGGGAAGATCGATTTCTTTCATCATATAAAGGGAACTACAGAAAAGTGAGAGAGGATACAAAGCTACCCTCTGATTTTAGTCACAGAGCCTTGTTGTTTAGAACACTTTTTTTAAAAAATGCCCTCAAAAAAGAGATTTCCCATCCATATATCTAGTAGATTGTACTCTGTGTTAAAGTATCAAATGAAATCCAACAACCTGAGGGCTCATTCAGTTCTTTTAAAGTCAAGCCAAACACAATTATTTTTCAGGTCCCCACAGCGATTTATCCAGAAGGAATATTCTCTTGACTGAAAGTAAAATGTTCACCCCTGTGTGTCTAATTAGGTTTTCCAGGGCACCCGGCAGACAGTGGCAACAGCCATGCTGTGCAAGTGAAATTAAGAGTCAGATCATTGTCTAGCAAGTGAGAAGTGTATCTGGCCAATCAAGAGAGTACTTTTGTTCCCACACATTCTAACTTTTTCAGTAGACACTCTTCATTATATTCCCTAAAGAAAAATTCTTTTAAAAATTGGGTTATATGAGACTGGAATGGTAGTGTCAGCCAAGGAATGGCAAGGTTGCTGGTAGGGCAAAACCAGGGATGGGCAGGAAATACATTTTTGATCAATCCCCCAGTGAGGAGCAATGATGGCAGCTGTCATCTCATGCCCCTTCTGCTGAAAGTGCCTGGAAGACACAGAGGATATCAGGGAGGTCACAGCAGCTCCTTGAAAACAGACCAGTTCTAGATGTTGTCCTAAAGTACCTTATATGTTACTTTGCAACTCAAGGACTTTCTTTACTTTTCATTTTTTTCACTGTGAAATAATTTTTTGTGAACTCATTTTTTTTATTAGCTCAGTTTGAAGACTTGTTCATTTTAAAGATTAAAGATATGGGCACTGGAGACTGCAGGGAAATGCTCTACTGCTGGTGCCTTCCGCTTTCCCCAATATATAGTGGTCAAATGTGTTCACATTTCTGAAAAGGAGTGCATCCTGGCAAGGGATTGGAAAAAGATGATTTACTAGAGGGGGTAAAATAATTCCAGGCACATGGATTTATACCAGAACATCTGCTTTACAGACCCTCTCCATAGAAAGCTAGAGAGTCTTGAAAATAAGAACACAATCTCTCAGTTTGATCAAGAAGACACTTAAGCAGCTGTAGCTTGGGTATGCTTTTGTCTTTGCTTTTGTTTTTCCCAAGGGATATAGAAAATAAAGAGAAAATCTAGACTGTTCATCAACAAAAGAAACATCTACTGACCTATCTGCTGTCTAAAGCATTAGTTTTGCGGCGTTCCAATTACCTGTGCATATTGCATATTTACTTCTCTTGCCTCTGCTCTTTAAGAACAGGAATCTCCTCTGGGAGAGATGAAGACATTTCTGATTCTGAGGAATATGTGCCAACTCCCCCAGCTAAGGACCTTGAAAAAACACAATAAACATGTGCTCCCTTATGGCCTATCACTCAATATTGTTCAGTCTCCCAGAAATGAAAGACCTAGATGCACTCATGGCATGCAAAACCTTGGATTTTTTCTTCTTGTGTTAGTATCTGTAAATCTGGGAAAGCCTAACAATTATTTATTTCCAAAAGAATATTTAATTCTGATTTCCCATTAATATATACAAATATGATATTTACTTTGAAAGAGAGCTTCAAAGCTATAGGAATGAATAATATGAGTTCTTAAAATACATAATAGAGTTATAGATAACACTTATTTTCATAAATGTATATTACAACATAAGTTATTTTTAAGCCTATTTGTATTCTAATTTCCTCAATAGTTTACTCAATAGATTAATTAGTGAATCTCATCTTCTAAAATTAGATTTTAGTTTCCCTCTCTTTAAGAGAAGAAGATGAATAATATAGACATTGATTTCCAAATTTGGTGATTTCAAGGAGAGTGAGATACAGACAGGACCTTAATTTTCACATAATTGATTTTTAAACAACCCATTTCTACAAATAATTTTTGATAAAAGATTCATTAAACTACATGAAAATAGTACTGACTCATTAGCATAAAATATGGTGTATAGGATATTTAGCAGCCTTAGGTTGTCATTATTCCCATCAAGACAAAATTTTTAAAATAAATTCTCAACACCATTGCAGAGTCACATAACTTCTGATCCAATAAACATTTACTCTAAATGCTAGAGGGGAAAATCTCTGCCCAGATAGTTTGGAAAAAGTAGCATTTTTTTCTTGCTATTTACTATGTGAGAAAAGCAGAAGGAAATGGGGACATAGATGAGGAAAAAAGGATCAGGAGTGGAGAATCTTCCCCGGATTGCTATAGGGCCAGTCTCTTTTAAACTCGAAAACTCTATGACTCTTAGAGGCATTACAGTGGCCTTTTTATTTATTTATTTTTTATTATACTTTAAGTTCTGGGATACATGTGCAGAATGTGCAGGTTTGTTACATAGGTATACACGGGCCATGGTAGTTTGCTGCAGCCATCAACCTGTCATCTATATTAGGTATTTCTCCTAATGCTCTTCCTCCCGTAGCCCCCACCTGCCGGCCATAGTGTGTGACATTCCCCTCCCTGTTTCTATGTGTTCTCATTGTTCAACTCCCACTCATGAGTGAGAACATGTGGTGTTTGGTTTTCTGTTAGTTTGCAGAGTATGATGGTTTCCAGCTTCATCCATGTCCCTGCAAAGGACATGAACTCATCCTTTTTTATGGCTGCATAATATTCCATGGTGTATATGTGCCACGTTTTCTTTATCCAGTCTATCATTGATGGGCATTTGGGTTAAGTCACTCAGATACACACCTGCTCTCTCAGTAAGTGCCCCCCAACCCAGTTTTAAAATAATGTCTGTTTTCTAATTCTTTCCCTCCCTTAAGTTGCTGTTGTGGATTTCTAATGTAGCAGTAAATAATCTGATATATCCATTTCCATCAAGTACTACGAATTAGGTTCTTGGTTCATGAATGGTGGCTAGATATTTTTATGAAGGCAGAAAGGAAGAAGGAGGGAGGTAAACGAAGAGAAAGAAAAAAGGAAATAAGGAAGTAAAGAAAGAAGGGAGGGAAGAAGGTAAAGAAAGAAGGGAGGGAAGAAACTAAAGAAAGGACGAAGGGAGGGAGGGAGGGAAAGAAGAAAGAAAGAAAGTAAAAGAAAAGAAAAGAAAGAAAGAAAGAAAGAAAAGAAAAGAAAGAAAGAAAGAAAGAAAGAAAGAAAGAAAGAAAAGAAAAGAAAAGAAAGAAAGAAAGAAAGAAAAGAAAGAAAGAAGAAAAGAAAAAGAAAGAAAGAAAGAAAGAAAGAAAGAAAGAAAGAAAGAAAGAAAGAAAGAGGAGAGAGGGAAGGAGGGAGGAAGGAAGGAAAGAGGTCTCCAAAATCTCTCTCTCTCTCTCTCTCTCTATATATATATATACACAGTGTGTGTGTGTGTGCGCGCGCGCACGTGCGTGTGAGTTGGTGAGATTCCAGAAATTACGAAGGTGAGGTAGATATGCAAAGAGTATGTGTTGATGGGGGATAGAGTTTCAGGGAAATATTAGGTTTCTTTTTTGGTATTTCCTATGCACCCCAAGTAGATGGTGGCTCATTTTACTTAACCTTGCTGTGACTCCGGGATACGACTTTTCCCTAACACAATTGGATTATTCTTTTACCATTCGCTAGCTATTTCTTTAGGAGATATCTGAGGTACACTTAGCTCAGTTGCTTAGCTCTTTCAGTAACTGGAATATAGAAAAAAGAATTCTGATCTTGCCATCAGAAAACCTGAATTATTTCTATTACCAACTCTGTGACCTTGGTGAGTTACCTAAATCCTTCTGAGTCTCAAAACTAGTTCTCCTGTAAAATTCTTAAAATAAGACCTACCTCATAGGTTGTGTGTGCCATACCAGCTGTGAAACTGGAGGTCATGAGGTATACAGTCTAAAGCAAAGAGGACAAATTAATTTCAACTCAAGGAACACATCTAGTTAAATTACAACAACTACCTGTAAAGCTTAGAAGGAATGTGGGCCATGGCCAAGTCCAGGAGTGGGAATATGAGTGACACGTAAGTGCTATCCCTGATATCAGGTATTATTTATTATTTAACTTTCAAATGACTATCTCAGGTGTCATCTCATTCCTTCATGACTGATCAAACCTAATCAGTCTGCTCCCTTACTATAATAGAGAAGTCAGATCTATATGTTTACTTACTCGATGAGAAGCTCTTTAAATAAAAATATAAATAAGTGTAAACAGTACTATGTTTCACCATCCTTTTTATTCTTCAAACACAGATAGTCTATCGAATAAAAAAAGACCAATCAAAGACATCTAGCAAAATTCTTCTTAAGATGAAAAAAAGTTTTTAATACTTCAATCTGTGGTTTTTGTTCTTTATGGGCAGAGGGCAACATCTGACATTATTTTCCTTTTTCACAGTCAATGTGACTATTTGATTCAAAGAGAGGACTCAAGTGCAGTAGAATAAAGATGCTAGAGAAATAAAGAAGGAAGTTTCCAATTAAAGAAGAATGGAGTGGAGATGGGGAGGAAATGCAGATCAAAGTGACAGGGTTGAGGGGAGAAGAAGGGACAAAAGAAATGGCAGATAAGAGCAGAAAGACCAAAGCCAGGGTGAAACACAGTGAAAAGGAGAGAAGTCAGAAGGAAATATGTTTTCATTTATACTACTCGGGAAGGGTATTTTAAAAGGAATATGATGTCACTTCCATGTCAATATACCAAAGATATTTCATAACACATAATTGTATTCCTTTTTGTCCATCAGAACCAAATTATTGCCTTTTCTAGAATTAATTTTTCTACTTTTTAGCAGAGTTTCAGAGAAATGCTAAAATGATTTCATTTTTTAAGAACTCATGGTTTACTTATGGTGCCTTTAAGAACATTCCCAAGATAAATATAAACAAATCTAATCTTACTCTCACAATGTGTATCCCATGAAGATATTTACTTCCAAATTTAAATTTAGTCACTAAAATAGATGTACCACACAAAGGAGAATCAGTGCCAAACCTAATCTCACACTTTTAAGAATCATAAACCTTTACTTTTTAAATGAACATTCAAGCAACAATGATGTCCCTGACACAGAAGGAATGCTATGTTAAGATATTGTATTCCTTGATAAGTTTACAAGTATGAACATAACACTTGTGGATCTTACTAGTGATATAAAAGGAATTTGCAGTTACTTTTAGTTTTAGTTTTATTTGCATTTGAACATTACAATAGATTGGCATTTTGGAATTTGTCTAGACTATAAAATTTTGCTTAGGAAAGTATAGATATGTTTCCCTTGCCCCGAAGAATGAATTCCTACTATACTCCGTGATTTCATCTTGCAAATGAATCTTTATAAAGGAAGTCTCTCTGCATATGCCTATGTCTCACACAGTCAGCTCAGTATATGTGACCATCTCAGTCCTCAGCCTGCCTCCCAGGCAGTTCCCTAAGAGCACCCCACAGGCATTACTCAACTAGTAACAGATTTTGCTAGATTGTTTCACTTCCCAGGAGTGAGATTCAACATGATGCATGATCTGACTCATGTAATAGGTCTACAAATTTTTAATTAAAATGTGACTTATGAAACAGTGCAAACATTCAGTATAGGTCAAAGGCTTAGCAAACTATATATTCATTAACTGGAATATTATACAGCCATCACAGATTATATTTAAACACATTTTTAAAGGTATAATAATAATTTTTTAAAAGTCAGTATTCAAAATTATATATGTTATAATTGCATATACTGTGGGAAAAATAAAATTAAGCTTGTATAAAAATGAAACTAAGCATGTGTAAAAAGAAATATACTGTAACTGTGACTAGGTAGCTGGACCATAGTGATTTTTAAATCTATATTTCCATTTATTTTCAACATTTGCTTTAATGAGGTTATGCTGCTTTAATAATGAGTATGCTTGTATTTCAAAGTATTTAACAAAAAGGCCAATTTTGCTTTTGTTTTTCCGCTTAAATTTATTTTTTCCTTTTTTTTTTTCCTAATGAGAGAGGATCAAGGCAAAGCATAGCAAAGGTCCAAACAGGAAGATTCAAGTTGGGGACCTAGGATCAGATATGGAAGCTGCCATAAAGAGATAAGAAAGCAAGTAAGCAAGCACAGCTGCAGATTTATCGTTATAGGTCAAAGTTACAAACTGAGATTAGCCCACAAAGAGATAGAAAGAGGAAAAGAAGCTTAGCTCTAAGACCAGAAAAGGAGAAAAGGAAGAGGAGGCAAAACCCTGGTATATCATGGGACATCTCATATGTAACTCATTGAGTCTTCATATTTTCTTTCTTTCTTCATATTTCTTTCATGAACTTTGGAAAGAGCTAAGAACCAGCCAGGACTTTAAACTTTGGAGAGAACTAAGAACGAGCCAAAACTTACGACCCTTTAATCATTCAGTATAAATTCCTCCAGGGTCAAGCACCATCTCTGGCACTGGGGATGCAACAACGAACAAAAGAGGACAGCCCCACACTCCTGTGGTTGATAGTCTTGATGGGGAGAGCTGACAAAAACATAGAAAAATTAATCAGCTAGATAGCTAGCTAGTGTCAGGAATGAGTAAGGGCATGAAGACAATAAGATAGGATCATATGACCAGGAAGTGTACTTCCCACAGCCAGGGCAGGACTTTTTAAAGTGGTAACATCTGAATTGAAGCATGATGATACAAAAACCAGTAAAGACCTGAGGGAGGGATGTTACAGCTTTAGAGGACAATCTCACATCAAGCCAGCTCCTGCAGAACACAAGAACCTCAGTGAAAGGAGATAAACCAAGGCAGGGAGTCTCTGTTAAAGAAGACAAGGAGGACACTTGGTCTCATCTCAGCTCTGGGTGAAAGAAAGTGGGAGGTTGGAAGGTTTCCCTGAAAATTTATATTTACAAACCTGAACTCACATGGGTTACAGCCAGAATATACACTACTAGTATAGTGGGGAGGATATAAAGCTTAAAATTTTGTTTGAACTTAGTATTTCCTTTTCATAAGCAAAAGAAAATTATCTTTAGAGGAAAGCAGCTTAAAACTGGTCCTCAAAAAAACTCCTACAGGTTATGTTCCATAAAACATGTGCTCACAGAAAACAAAAACAACAGACTCAGAAAGACTGCCAATATTAGGATTATCAAATGGGTAGCCTAAATAATTATGCTTACTGTGGTTATAAAAATTAAAGTATCTGTCTCAAGTATTATAGAAACAGTAGACTGAAAATAATGAAACATACTTGGGAAAGAATTAAATAAAGCTTCTAGAAAAAATCAAATAAATATTTTAAAAACTGAAATTAGAAAATCAACAAATAGATTAAAGAGCAGATTAGGCACAAATGGGAAAACACATATAAAAGTACTTTTTAGAGTATATATAAAGTACTCAACAAAATTAGGGATTAATAGAATTATGCATGTAAAGCTGGCTATCCCAGATTACTACCAATAGAATGTTAAAGAGAGTATTCCTGGAGGTTAACTTATCAAGCATTCTCTCAGAACAAAAATTCTCCCTGAAGCCTCCTTTAATTCAGAGTGTGAGCTCCAAGACAGAAGGGACCAGTGTGACTTATTCACCAGCAGATCTCCAGCACTGGAAATAGTTGTTGGTTAAGTGTTCAATACACATTTATTAACTGAATGAGTTAATAAATGAATAATGACATATTTAATAATAGTTGGTAGAAATACCACAATGATATTTGGAGATTTTAGTCTAATTCTGGGAATACATATCTCTAAAACATCTAGTTTTAAAAAATGAAAGATTCAGCCCACTAGAAAATAATTTTTGTACTCAATGCCAAATACCAAGAGATTGACATATAGAGATTTGAGTTTCTGTATATCACTGAATGGTTTGACAGTGGTTTTCTCTTCTTATGCCCTTATTTAGATGTTGTGCTGACAAAATTCAAGCAATACTCCACCTCCACAATCTGTTTCATCTCCCACACTCCCTGCACATTTTGAGATACTGAATTTAAAATTTGTAAATGCCAGTGAATGAGGCTCCGATGCAGTCTTCAGAATTTGAAAACTCCTTATCAATCCTAGCACATTAGCCCAAGCTTATCTTTAATGTAGCATATCAGTGTTGAGGAGATGGCAGGGAAAATAATAAGTAAATAATTTTCACTGCTAAATCTTTTTCAGTTCATGACACATTGTATATTACATGCCTACTCTCCTCTGTCCACAATTAGTCTTTTTCTGGTGCTCAGGTGGATGTGATTCCATCAGTACAAATTAGCTGAAAACCCAGCCATTACATCTACATGGCAATCTACAGATTCACAAATATGATGCCATCCCCACAGGATCAACTTTATGCTGGGCCTTTCATCTACAAGGCCACCCACAAGTTACAAAAGGAGGCAAAATGGTAGCTCTCTGCATATGTATAATGGAGTCTCAGTGCTCCTGCTTTTAAGCAGGGTCATTTCTGTTCACATGAATGGAATAGATTTTCCGAAATGGATAGAATCCTAGAAAAATGACATAACAACCAGGCTCTGCAAATCAGCTGTAATCATTATACCCTGAAAACCTAACTGAACTAAAAATCTCAAGAGTGATAACCAGAAATCAGGTATGTATGACAAACTTGTAACTAAATTACTAAAAGGTTGACATTGCCATTTTTCATGCACAGCTATAAATGCCTATGCAAGAAGTCTTACACAATGTTTCACTCTTTTCTAAATGCTACAAGCTGAAGAATACTCTCTCCTTCCCATATAGAATGTTATGGAAGAAAGAACAGGTAGTCTAAAGTCCAAGCAATAGTTTTTCAAAGACCTCTGAGATTTAAACCAATTCCTACAGAACATTAACTAAATTTTCATTCTTTACTCACTCACAGCCCAGTTGCCTCACACAGTTTGAAATTTGATTGCCAGTTAAGAAAAGCGTCAGTCCATTTGTATTCGGTTCAGAGACATTTTTAATAGTGTTTACAGTCTCAAACACTGTGTGGACAAGTGCTGGAGAGAAGCAGCATGTGCAGCTTTCTCCAGCAACAGGTACCAGAAAATGCCTGCAGGCACAGGGGTGAAATATCCTCTCTTGAAAGAAAAAATAAGTGTTGTGGGACAATCTTTCAACAAGATTCTCAGTGTTAGACTATGAAGCAAATAAGAAACCTGGTTTGCAAGCATAAGTTTCCAAGCATCTTTCACAGCTATATGGCATAAACTTCCACAATGTGGTATAAGAATGTGCTGTTTCAGATATTAATGACTTTGTAATTGCATGTAAAGGGACGAGTATGTATACATTGGAGGCAGGTTGACCAGAAAGGTAAATGTGTGCCCATTTCTGATTGCATTTATGTTTGTATTACAGCAAGCTCTTGGAATAAATGACTAGAATGATTTGAAAATTTTTGCTTTGATGCTATAGATATTGGTGCTGATAACATAGGGGAAAGTTTGTTACTAAACTCTACTGGGCCTAAAATTATGCTGGAAAGAATGCAAGTACATATGAGATACATAAAGATGTATTAACAGAACACTCTAGTATAAAGCTGAACATCAACCATGACAAATGTTGGGTCCCAAGTTTGCCAGAAAGTAAATTATTATAGACAGAGGAGAACATACCAATAGGTTGTACAACATGGCAGAAATGCACAAAATTTTCTACAAATATATTTAACTATGAAGGATTATTCCCATCCCTGGCAACTCCTCAGTCAATGTGATATGTTCCTCTGGAATTGATACAGCATTCTAAAATTTCTTAAACCTACATCAGCACCCTGGAGGTTAGCATTGGGAAGATTCATTTTCTTAAGGTGTATAGAGCACTTAGGGAAGGTAGAAAAGGAATCATCTTGGCTTGGGATTTGGCAGCATGACATTAAAGTAATGGAAATGAAGAGGGAAATTCTGTCAATCATCTATGTGCTTGATATATTCTCGAAACAGAAAGCCTCTAGACATTTAAATTTTTTTGCATTCTGAAGTCAAAAAATCCAGTCTCTAGTCTGAATTTTGTATTTCCCTCACCACCCAGATGTTTTGAAGAGGCATAAACCCAGATTTAAATTAAAGCCTTGAATCACATTTCAAAAATCATAGACAAAGAATTTATCTATTATTATTTTTCTCCATATTAAAAATCATATCTAGCATCTAAGCTTATAAAAGCGAGCAACTTCACCCTTTTCTTCATGATATGCTTCACTTCTGAAGAGAGAAAACACGGTTATTTTAGCATCACCTATAGTTTCATGCTTGAAACAGCACCTAAGGTATATTCATGAACCATAAAAGGTCTTATCACTGTTATACAATTCCATTTTGGCATCTGCTCAGCCATGAAAGCAGTTTCATTTTTATGTGAAATGTGCCAGATGGTGCGTGCACTGCATGGTTGAAACAAATACTCAGAACTCAATTCTGCTGCAAGTTCTTTACTGGAGGGAACATTTGGTCATGTGGTTATAACTCCACGTGGTACTTTAAAAGTGACCAAAGCCCTATGTTAGGAAATACTTTTGTTCACGTTATTTCAGTTTTCAAAAAAATTAATTTTTGGCAAAAGAGGGGTGTGACTTTTGGAGTTGTTGAGAATCATCATGCTGATAACTGAATTGTCAACTGGTATTGATGTGTGAAATCTGACCCTAGCATAGCTTCTAAAGAAACCATATTTTCCACTTTAAAAAATCATCTGCCAGTTAATACAGGTAGAGTGGTCTGGGAAAGACACATTAGATTGTCTCTGAATGGAGAGTAAAATCTCTAGATCATTAAATTGAATGGCACAGTATTCATGAGCTGGGAGAGTTCTTTTAATATTGATTTTTTTTAAAAGGAGAGATAAATTCAAGCATACCTTCCTTCAAAGAAAAATAAGTGTTAAATGAATACTATGACCTCTTTATAGAGATCATTATATCACTATAAGGAACAACATTAGTAGTGTAGTATACTATATAAGAGACATATACATATGTGAGAGAGAAACAGACCATTGTATTAATCTGTTTTCATACTGCTGGTAAAGACATACCTGAGACTCAGTGATTTATAAAGAAAAGGAGGTTTAATGGACTCACAGTTCCACGTGGTTGGGGAGGCTTCACAATCATGGCAGAAGGTGAAAGGCACATCTTACATGGCAGCAAGCAAGAGAGAGAATGAAAGCCAAGTGAAAGGGGTTTCCCCTTATAAAACTATCAGATCTCATGAGACTTATTCACTACCCTGAGAACCATATGGAAAAAAACACCCCATGATTCAATTTTCTCCCACCAGGTCCCTCCCACAGCATATGGGAATTATGGGAGCTACAGTTCAAGTTGAGATTTGGGTAGGAACACAGCCAAACCATATCAACCATAATGACATTCAAAGATGTGAACAAATATTGACCACATGCTACCTGACTGGCATTGTGCCAGGTGAGAAAAGAGACATATGACCTCATCTTGCTTATTATTTTAGTTGAAGAATACAAGAAAGCAATCTCATTCACAATAGCTACCACAAATTAAAATAAAATAAAATACCTAGAAATAAATTTAACCGAAGAGTTGAAAGACCTCTATAAGGAAAACTATAAAATACTAACGAAATAAATTGAAGAGAATATAAACAAATGGAAAAACCTCCCATGTTCACAAACAGGAGGAATTAATAGTGTTAAGATGATCATACTACTCAAAGCAATCTACAGATTCAATGCAATTCCTATCAAAATACCAGTGACATTCTTCGCAGAAATAGAAAAAAAAAAAATCCTAAAATTCATATGGAACCACAAAATACTCCAAATAGCTAAAGTAATCCTGAGCAGAAAGAACAAAGCTGGAAGCATACCAAACTTCAAAATATATTACAAAGCTATAGTAGCTAAAACAGCATGATACTGGCATAAACAGACACATAGACCAATGGAACCAAACAGAAAGTCCCAAAATTAATCCATACATCTATAGCCAACTGAAGTTTTACAAAGGCCTCAAGGAAATTCATTAAAGAAAGGATAGTCTTGTAAATAAATGATATTATGAAAACTGGATATCCATATGCAGAAGAATGAAACTAGACCACCACCTCTCACCCTATACAAAAATAAACTCAAAATGGATTACAAACCTAAATGTAAGATCCAAAACTATAAAACTACTAGAGGAAAACATAGGAGGAACACCTCAAAACATTCGTCTGGGAAAAGATTTTATGAATAAGACCTCAAAAGCACAGGCAACAAAAACAAAAATAAACAAATGTGATTAAAACAAACTAAAAAGCTTCTGCACAGAAAAAGAATTAATCAACAGAATGAAAAGAGAACTTACAGGAGAGGAGAAAATATCTGCAAACTATTCATTCAAGAGTATTAATATCCAGAATACACAAAGACTTCAAATATCTGAATAGAAAAAGACTAAACAGTCTGATTTAAAAATTGGCAAGTGACCTGAACAGACATTTCTCAAAAGAAGACATACAAATAGACAATAAATATATGAAACAATGTTCAACATTGCTAATCATCAGGGAAATGCAAATCAAAACCACAATGGGACATCATCTCACCTCAGAATGTCTATTATTTTTTAAAAGGGCAGAAAAAAACAAATGACGGTGAAGACCCAGAGAAAAGGAATTTTTTTGTTTGGTGGAAATGTAAACCAGTACAGCTAGGGACAACAGTATGAAGGTTGCTCAAAAACTACTGATAGAACTACCATATTCTCCAGCAATCCCACCACTGGCCATTTACCCAAAGGAAAGGAAATAAGTATATAAAAGAGACATCTGGCCCCCATGTTTATTGTAACAGTATTCACAGTATCCAAGATGTAGAATCATCCAATGTCTAACAACAGATGAATGGATTTAACTACGGTATATATACACAATAAAATGCAATTCAGCCATAAAAAAGAATGAAATCCTGTCAACAAGATTTAACTGCATAAAATAGAGCTAAAATTGAATACTATATTATCAAAACATGAGACAATATGGTGATCTTAGCAGCTCTCCTCCCAGTAAGCTACTACAAATCCCTGTGGAGATTTAAGGTGAGCCTTACCTCTCTGGCTACCAGAGCTCTATTGCCATTTTTTGGGATACGGTCAGAGGGGATCTAGTCTTTGTCCTTGCATCAAAAGTTGCTATTTGCCAGGCGTGACTCATGCCTGTAATCCCAGCACTTTGCAAGGCCAAGGTAGGCGGATTGCTTGAACCCAGGAGTTCAAGATCAGCCTGGGCAACATAGTGAAACCTCATCTCTACTAAAAATACAAAAAATTAGCTGGCATGGTGGCATACATCTTGTAGTCCCAGCTACTCAGGAGACTGAGGCAGAAAGATCCCTTGAGCCTGGGAGATCAAGGCTGCAGTGAGCCGTAATTATACCACTACTCTCCAGCTTGCGTGACAGATGAAGATCCAGCCAAAAAAAATAAAAAAGAAATTGCTATCATTTTGAGCTAAACTTTGAGCCAGCCTGTCCTGAGCTCACCTGTCCTAAATCCATGTCCCATCTGCCCACTACTCCATCCACTGATTAATAACTTAACTTACTTGTGCCTTCCAAGTTGTACATTCTTTGTAGACAAATACAAGTTCGAACTGTCATTTGTCATATCTATACTAATGAAAACAGAATTCAGACCCCTTGCAAGAGTAACAGGATAAGGAGCCCCCAAAGGCACCTGAAGTTTGAAAGGGCTGAAAGAAAGAGTCATCAACAAGAAAAAGGGAACCAAAATAAAGAGGATAGGCTGGCAGCAAACCTCACTCACACAGTTACCCAGAGCAGGTTCCTCTATGTTGCCCCAAAAACTAATCAAAAACCTAATGATAAGTAACCACCAGTGAAGACATTTCTTCTTCTTTTTTTAAGACATTTCTTAAACTCAGAAACACCTGGCTGAAAAGGACCTTGGAGATCATCTGAGTATTTTCATTTTGCAGAGTCAAAAATAACTCACTTGAGGACATGAGCTTGAGTGTTGGTGCTCTTTCTAGTGTCATATGATATTTCTTGGGACAGACCTGTTCTGGACGCTGTAAGTGGATGCACTTCCTGTTGGAGGAAAGGAGGTAAACCTAGCAGCTCTGCTAAAGAATCAGTTCTTGGGTTTTTTTTTCTGATTTATTTTTAATCCCTAAGTTGGTACTATGCTGTCTAATTTTCTAATTTGATGCTTGTGTACTTCTAAACCAGCTCATAGCTTTAACAGGGTCAGTATGAGGGTGAGGCAAGAGAGATGCCTTATATGATCCTAACAGTGACTGTCTCCTTATATTTTGCATCTTAACTGTCTTACTCACCATACATTAGACCCAGCCCTGCATTTTAACACATCTAACAAACTGTGGTTCCTGATTTATTTGTACAGGTCAAGATAGAGAATCGGGGAGCCAACTATTTAGATTATAAGGCAAAAAACAACAAACATATACAAAATGAAGCTGTTACTTAATTCATCACTCTTTCCTAAATACTGATTATATTAGCAAAACAGAGATGGAGCCCCTATGACCTAGAACTATGAAAATATGAACAGTTAACTTTAGTATGTTAAAGGATTCCAAACCCAAAGTAATCACATCTCCAGCAGACTTAATTTAAGATACTTCCAAATTTCAATAACTGACCTGACCTATGGGTTTTAAATTTAATCTGAAATATAATTTTTCATGTAAATTATGGAAGTAATAATTACCTTAAAGAGGGAAAAACTGCTAGTGCTATTGCCATATGACCAATGGAAGAGAGTAAGTAAATGGAGAACTGGCAGAAATCAAAAGGGCACATAAAACATATGATCATTTGTTGGAATATAAGCCTTTCAGCTTTTGAAATATAGACTAGATTAGGGTGTGACTTCTCTTTTGGGTAAGCAGTGCTGTTTGAATTAGGGCACTTAACTCTGCCAGCACCAAGGGCTGAGCTGATCAATAATACACATCTTATGTTGTATTGCAATGAGCCCAATCAGTCTTTTGGGTTGACAGTGTTGGGTATAATGCTTGACAGAATAAGTACAGCTCATATGATGGACAACTCTTCATCTCAGTCTCACAAGAGCCTGAATGTGAATGTCAAGGAGGAGTCAGAGAGTATAGTGACAGTGAGAAGTTGGAACTCATTTTGTTGCACTATTAGAAATCCAAGGCAAACTCAAACCACCTTAAACATCCAAAGGAAGTTGGTTGGCTCAGGGAATCCAAGGTAGGTTTGAGTAATCAAAAACTAGAAAGTTTGGGGATGTATTAAAGCCTCAGGAACAACTAGGGCTAGAACCAGGATCATGAATGTCGTAACGTCATGAATTTCTCTCTCTCTTCCCCCACCCCCACCTCCCTTTCTCTTTCTCTCTTCTCTTTGTGCTCTTTGTGTCTTTCTCATATTGGATTCCTTCTCTCCCACTGCAGACCATCTTTTTCCAAATATCAGAAAATTTAACCTGGAGAACAAGGTCATGTAAGAAAATGACGTCACTAAAATAGCTACATTTAAATTTCATTGAGAAAAGAGTAGGGAAAAAAGAGATTGCTAGAGAAATAATTCCATAGATGTCCTTTTAGCAATCATTCTAAATGTTACATTCAACCAAAGACTAGTTTACCCTTTAAAGAGGAAGACAACCCCAACAGATGTGGTGTCAGAATCCAGGTATTTCCTTATTTTACATAATTTAAAATTTAGAGGGAAGAGAATGAGGACATTAGATTACTTTTAGAGACTACATAATATACTTGTGTTTATGTGCCTACCTTTCCTGTTTTGGAGAGCCTAATGTCTTCTTCTCATGAGGGAAAAATAGGAACAGGAAAATATTGGATCGCTGATACACTTTATTGGCCCTAGTTTCAGGAAGATAAACTCAAAGAGATGGTGCGGCACCCCCCTGATTACACCATCCCAGAGAAACATCCTCCATGTTTCCAGTAGCCAGTGGGAGAAGCAGCATGTGAGGCAGTGTAGTGTTGTTATTGTTATTATCGTTGTTAATTTTATTTGGAGGAGTGAGACAGCAGGAGGCCTATTGCTATAGATCTTAACATAATAACATTTCTTAGAGCCATGCTCCACAGACAATTCTTTCCTGTCCTGATTTGATAGTTCTCTAAACCTGTTTAATAGATGATAAATACATTAATTATTTACATTAATTAATGTAAATAATTGCATTAATACATTACAGTGCCATTGCACATCCATGGAACTTATTAATTAATTCATTAAGTAATTATTAAATTTCAAGATTGACCTGCACATGGGAAACAGAGGAATGTAAATTACAGAAACCTTCTGGGGTACAATATGCAAACATTCATTAACATCCTTAAATTCTATCAGTCAGCAATTCTCCAAAAGGATAGAAGAAAAGAGCTGACTCTACTTTCCTAATCATAATAACAGCAATAATAATGAAACAACCAAGCAACATCAACAATTAGTATTATTACTTGTAAATCAAAACAACTAGCATTGATTGACAGTTTGCAATACACAAGTACAGCTCTGGAAGTGTTATATGCATATGATCACTCCACTTTCCTTGCAAATAACAAGAATTCAGTTTCTAACTGAAGCATATATTCTTAAGACCCTCAAAATTCAGCAAGGCATACTTACAAAAATCCAGCCTATTAATCTAATAGGCACATAATAAATGTTTAAAATCCAGTTTTTAAACAATAGAGACTCTTCACTCTAGACCACAATTTCCAGAATTCTGCTGCCAAATGTTTTCGACAGAAAGAAGGAAAGTATTTATTTGCTCCCTCGGATACTCTAGGGTTTTCCTGTATAGCAGTGTTTCCTGAATAGTAGCAATTTGTCATATGACTAAATAAATTCATCAGTTTAGTCATGAGGTATTCTTGACCAAGAGTACACTGTATAGCTACTGTTACACCAAAAAAGAAAAAAAAATCCTAAGAGTTAGTCACATCCCCCACATAATCCATCTTCTGTAAAGAGATTGCATTCCCTTTGCATTCCTTTTCCAATTCAGAACATGGGCCTTGTCCTTTTGGGTACTTTTTAGATTTCAAAACTTAATTCAAAAATATTTATTTTGTGCCTATAAGGACATATTCCTTGAATGAGCCAACAAAATAAATGTTACACTCAACTGTGTTTTGCCTTAGCTCTTAAGATTTTTCCCCTTAAATTAGTAAAACATACAAAATTCAAACGGCAGCATATGGTGCCTTCCATGGAAACATTTCCTTTAAATTATTGAGAATTCTGCAATCTGATTCTACTTTAATAAACATATGAAAACTACCTCTTACATTATAAATGTGTAACTAGCTAGATTAAGTATTTTCATATGCTTTGCTGATTTTTCCAATACCTTCAGGAGTTAGACTAAACGTTTCATGTTTAATCGAAAGGTATGATGCATGCTATTTATCATCTATTAAGCATCAACTTAAATATTTCTAAAATATGAAAGGAAGTGACCGTCTGCATCCAGGCAGAGCAAACAACCCAGCCTGAGGCTTAATACATTACAGTGCCATTGCACATCCACAAAACTTATTAATTAATCTATTAAGTAATTATCATTTAAATTTCAAGATTAACCTGCACATGGGAAATAGAGGAATATAAATTATAGAAACCTCCTGGGAGAAAATTTGCAAATGTTCATTAACATCCTTAAAATTGTTTACCACTATTTGAACCAGAAATTCTACTTCTTAGAATTCATCTTAAAGAAGCAAAGAAATACACAAAATAATTTATATTTATCACAGCATTATTTATAGCAGTGTAATGGCATTCTCCAAACTTTAATTTTATAATAGGGTACAATTTTCAGTCAATACTCAAATTATGATGCTTATGCAGGAAGTTGCTTATGCAGGAAGTAAGCTGACCTACATAAGATCTCTTGTATACATATATGTGTATGTATATGTATATGTATACACCAAAATGTTAGCAGTGATTACCGCTGGATGGTTGGGTTATATACAATTTTTGTTTTATTTTTAATATTTATCCTGCAATTTCCAAATTTTTAACTCAAATTATTATTATTATTTCCATTATTTTAACTAATCAATATAGTACATATTATAAAAGCTATCAAGGTACTAAATACGGGCTGTTGCCCAGTCTCCCACCAATGACCTCCTCCTTCAGAAAATCTATGCTTGAAAACCTTGGTTTTCTGCTTGCCTAAGAAAGCTCCCAGGAAGCGTCAGACACCAGCTTTTTAAGATGTGCAGTACCCCTCAGTTGTAATATTGTGATCTACTCACATCCCACATGCATTACTCCTACTTGCTCATTTTATGAATGAAAACACAGATGATGGGCTCCCTGGCAAAGTCACACAGGTGCATCATCTCAGGTAGAATTTACATTTGTGTCAGTTAATTGTCAAGCTTGTTTATTCAAGAGCCTAATTTTGCAGATTCCATTTCTCTTCAGAGTGGAGGTCCCCACCAATGGAATATGGAGGCTGCAAAATTTTTCACTTTATCCTAGAAATGACTGGGTTCAGGATAAATCCAGATTGGCAGCATCCTACCCAACACCTCCACCCATATGTATAAGGAGCAGTTCAAGCAAAATTTTTAGAGACTCTTGCGATAGCATCCCATTGCCCACTCAATGATTTTCAGACCCCTTACCCTGACATTTTCGATTTTGTATCTATGAACTGTCCTCAAGACCATGTCTGGCTATATTGATTTCTGTTTCCAGATATGATTTTCTTTTTACCCATTTTTACTTGCAATAATATAAACATATACACTGTTTTTCAGTTTTCATGCACTTTTTAAGCTGTTGCCACTGCTTAAAATTCCCTGCCCCATATAGATTATGTCCACCCATCATACTGTGTCTTAGTTTTACCTGTATCTACATCAGACCCAACTAGCCTAATCTAATTTCTGGTTCTGCTGGAACCCCAATCAAAGCTGCCTACATTTTTTCTAAACTTCTCAAGTTTTAAAATATATTTCCTCATTTTTTATGAAAGAAATGCCTGCATAATAATGCTGATATTGTCCTAATAAAAACTTAAACATCTGCATGTAAATTATGTTACACCATTAACAGGATTCCAAGACAGAACCCAGGATTTGCGAAGGGAAAATGGGCAAGTAAATTCTCGTATCTATTTAATTACAGAGCACTCATGTAAAATTTCCTTTGGCTGCCTCCATCAACATAGCAATGACTTTCATACCATACCACTTTGACAGGGCAATTTCATCTACTTGGCAAAGCTAAAGGGAAAATAAAATATCATCAATCCCTCTGATTTGACTCATTTCTTCTTTCATTTTTAGCTTATTAGTTTGTATGCATTTCTAAGAGCCACCAAAACATAATGACATAAAAACACACACACACACACAAAAAAAATCAGAGAAAGGCAAGTTGTGGCCAGATGATGAGTGACTTTTAGGTCAAGCTATGAAGTTTGAAAAATACCCTGTAGGCAAAGGGGGTCCTCATGGATATTTCGGGGGACTAACTTGATCAGATTTCTTTCTCAGGAAGATGTACTAGTACTGATGGAGAAATGAGGTGTGGGGACCTATGGCGATAATCAGGCAAACAGTGAATTAAGGTGTAGAAAAGTTGGAAGAAGGGGTAGGGATGAAGAATAGAGGTCACACTCTACATAGTTCTGAAAAGCAATATGATGATTGTTTGACTCTAGGGAGTGTTATTCTATGTGTGTTGTAGAAAACTGGCTTTTAAAGAATATTCCTGAAAACAAACATTAGAATTGTTAATGTTGTATGTCTATTATCACCTGTAGAGAAAAAGCAGTAGATGCAAACCACAGCTAGCTCAATTCTAATGCTGAAAAAGAAACTGAGCACTGCAAATTGTTCCCCCAACTCTAATCTGCCCATCCATGAGTTTCAAATGACAAAAAGTGAAAAAGAAGTCTCCTCTAGACAGAAAAATTTGATAAAGAATGATTTCCTAATAGAAACAATATAATACACAAAAAGAGGAAGCTATAAGGAGCAGAGGGTTAAGTATCCAGCAAGTCCAAATGCCAAATGTTGAGTTGCTAAAATAGAGGAGGGTTACTGGAATTTTTCCTGAAATGAACCTTTTAGACTGCTTGTCAATTCCTCCAACAGCAGTTCATCACAACACAGGCTGATGATCACACCGTATTTTAATATTAACTCATCCACAGCTCCAAACTCAGATGCTTCAAGAAGTCTAAAGCCCAGGGATGCTGTAAACAGGTTTAGCTGCCCAGGTTTTCTCAGCCTTGAAGATTAACTCCCATGACCTTGATTCATTCTCAGGATGTGCAGAAGAGAGGAGTGTTGGTGTCTCAGTAAGCCTCTTTCTGTGCATGTAAGATGATAATCGCCCAAAAAATGGAAAGCTGGGCACTTTAATTTTCTACCATCTGTAATCATATGCAAACTGTGGTAAAGCCAAAAATGAAGTCAAGGTACTAGGGCTTCTAACATGTTATTTCTTGTGTCTTTTTTTTTCTTTTGGACTCTAGATCTGGAGAAAATAAGCTGTTTGCAACAGGGTAATTCAGTTATATGATGCACTCACGCAAAATCCCATTTTAAGTGACAGGTCATCATTATAGAGGAACCACATGATATGGATAGGGGCTGGCACAGATTCTAGTGAACAGCCGTACTCCTTTGAGTGGCTGCATCATAAATCAGAGTGGACCAAAGTGAAAATGAACCATTTTTTAAGACTAGAAACCCCATGCTCACTCAGAGTAGAGGGCTGCACAGGCAAGCTGACAGTTTCTGTAGACCACGGACGGGGTAGTCAAGTTTCCACTAGGTGGGAATTTCTGATGCAATAAATGACACACCTAAAATTATAACTGAATCTAAAACACCACCCCGCTAAAAATGCCTTTAAAACATGATATTTCTGTAGGATAATAAATCACACAGGAAAAAAAGTTAAAATTCAAGCTTATATGTGTTACCAAAATTAGGCACGATATAGTCCAATTTAAATGTTTATCTAATAATGAATAAGCCTAATATATTGGGTTACATGCATACATTTAAAATGTGAGAACTACTCTAGGCTCCAACTAGAAATAGAAAACTATATGCCTCTATGTTATAGTAACTGCAATTTTTAAGGAAGAAATTCTAAACACCTCATTTCTCAGCAAAGCAACAAGATATAGTGGAATAAACACAAGCTTCAGAGGCAGATGTGGCTTCAAACTCCACCTCTACTACTTAGTGACAATGTGACTTCACTGCTTGTAAATGTTGGGTAAATGTTGGATAACTATATTGGCTTCATTGGTTAAAGTAAAGGTAACAGGTAGAAAACACCTCATAGAATTCATGTTAATTTTCATTTCCCTTCCTCCATTTTTTTCCTGTTTTGAAATGAAGCAAAGCTCTTTCAGCCTCCAAAGGGATCAGTTTTGGCAGTGGTTGGTCCCAAGCAAGTCTGTGTGTTAAGAGGCATCCCACGTGGTTTCTTGTTCATTTCATTCAGGGCACCTTCACTGCAGCTTCCTTCCATTTTCTGACTCTTTAAAGATGAATTTGTGTTTCTGTCTGGAATACAAATTGCTTGAGTTGCACTTAGTCTGGTCCTGACAGCTAAGATAAAACTTTCATGGAGAAGTGGATTGTGCCCAGGCAACAGCAAAGAAAATGCAACCTCTCAAATTGGCTTAATTGTACTATTTTCAAAAACCTGTTGAAACTATTACCTCCTCTGTTTCAGTTTTTAAAGCTTTTGATGAAAAAAAAAAAAAAAGCCTCTTGTTAGTCCCGTAATTTGTACTTGCACAGAAGAGATCTAAATGTATTTCCTGAGTATATTTTATAAAAATATCAGATGTGACAGAAATATCAAGGATCGGCTCTCTAAGAGAAAAACAGAAAGTTCTCACTTCTGTATGATATTACTAAATATATGATACTAAAGTGTTGTGCCTGGCTTTAAAGAATAAAAACACCCACATGCATGCATATAGCACAAAGAAGGGGTGTCCCCCTGCTCAGTTCCTCCTGCAACAAATTCTCAACATTCAGGGCATCCAGAAGATGGCAGAAATTCAGTCTAGGAGCTCATTCCTCAAGTGCTCATCAAGGGCCCTTCAACCCAACACTGCTTAGACTTCCACTTTTGCAAAAGGAAGGGCACACAGTGAGGCTATCCTGGCCTCAGCTGAATCTACAAAGGGTGCTTCATGCTGCCTAGCTAGTTATTCTGGTATCTTGATTATGCAGGAATAAAGTGCAGGAAAAATTTTCTCATTTTCTTGGTTACAAAATATTAATGATGAGATTAAACAATGGATTAATAAACTCTGTTAGATATGATGCTTAGATGAAGTGTTCATACACTGAGAGTATTTGTCCTCTGCTTCCAAGAAGGTTTCTTCCTCCTGCATTTTGACCATGAGAACAAAATGAGAGAGTACACTCATAGTTTTTGTTCGTGGCTCTGATAAGAATGTGATATATTGTGAAAGAAGACAAACTTACGCCCACAGTTCAAACTATAAGACAAAAATGTTCTGTCCAGGGGGGCAAAGCACAGGTGAAAGGGGAAGCAGAAAGAAAGTAATAGTAGCCTATACACAGTAAAGACTCAACAAATATCAATTGTTTTTGTTGCTATTGTTGCGATCATTGTTTGGTTGTCATCATGACCGAGGGTAAGTACTGGGTAAGTTGAGTAGATGGCGGTCAAAACAAAATAGAGAAAAAGAGAAATAGACAAATATGAAGAGATATTTTAGAAAGGAAAATGAAAAGGAAAAAAGAGGATATAAAGAAATAGAAATTAGGTAATTCGGAATGCTCTGGAATGTTATTAAATAGGTAAGTATAGGTCAATGTCAGCCATAAGGCACTGAGTGCTTTAGAAGAAAATTGATTGCATAAACGAGAGGTCATTTTGTTCTAAGGGACAACATATAGAAAATTCACAGAGTATATAAAAATTCAGTCTATCTTTCTAAACGGACCTCTCCCAGGGCCTGTTTCTCATTTTGTTCTGAACTGTGTAGAGCACATTTAAGTACAGGACTTCACATATGTTGACTTTTAAAGAAGAACTTCACTTCAGAAGCTCTTCAGGGACTACAGCAAGATGAGAAACAGAACTTGGGTGCTTTTCATCTTTGTCTGAACAGTCTGCTCTTCTTTCATTGTCACAAACACACAGTGACCATTTTTCAGATGCTACAGTTTCATATCCACAGCAGCTGACATACAGAAAAGAAACAGATATCTTGAGTCTTTTCTGAGACTTTTGTTAAGCATGAAACTTTTTAAGAACAACTTAGGTTTCTCAGAATTAACTCATAATTGTCTATGCTTAATGTTTTTAAAGATAATTCTAGTATAACAAAAAAGTTTAAAACTGTGTCATATTGAACCTTTAGTTCAGTCTAGCCAGTGACCAGATCAGTCCTCTGGTAATTTAGCCAATTACCAGATCAGCCCTCCATTTTCTCCCTCCAAATGCATGGCCCTGTAATAGCTGACCTTGAGTTCATAGAGGTCGTGTCTCTATAAACGACAATCACTTGAAATTTGCCTAATCATGGAACCCCAAGTGTCTTACTACCCAAATTGTATTCACCATTTCACTGAACTGTTTTTCAATTTCAAGCATATTGTCAGCTAGTGTGATGTTTACTGTTCAGTAAGTTAGTTCTCTATTATACAGGAATCTCCTAAACATAAGAAAAGTACACAATTGCTCTTCTGAAGTGAGAAAACGTACATGCATCCATGGCAGATTACAACACTGGTGAATTTAATTGTGACCACAATTCAAGTCCAGGCCATTCATGTGGATAAGGATTCAGTGCACACTCAAAAGCCATCACCTGTGTTGTGAATGAACCCAGTAACTCACTAAACCTTTATTATTAACGTTGCTCACAATGTTCTAGACACTATGCTATAGGATTTGCATGTGGTGTATGTTTTATTTTCAGAAAGAACACGATGAAATCGGCACTATCACTAGGCAAATTTACAGATAAGGAAACTATTGCTGAGAGAAGGAAGTCACTCCCAAGGCCACACAGCTAGCTCGTGTCAAAGTCAGATTAGAATCTGGGTCTTTCTGTCTCCAGAGCCATGCTCAGAAATACTCTTCACTAGCTTCAGTGCACATATCACCTGGAGACAATTTCTTATTTATTTCTGTACCGTCTTGAGCTGGAAATGCCTTCTGCTTTGACCAATGGAATTCAGTAGAACTGATGTTGCACTAGATGCAGGCATAACCATCTATAGTCTGGAATCATTTGCTTCCTGTCTCTTTAAGCCAAAACGCTACCCTGACACCATCATTCCATGAGAAGCCCAGAATACAGAGAAAGGCCCCAAAGGTTGAGATAGCATGTGGAGAGAGAGAGAGAACCAACAGCAGACTACCAAGTACCAATATGCCATATACAAGATAAGACGCCACCTTGGAGGATTTGAGGTGGATCCTCCCACTCTGGTCACCCCAGTGGGCACCACATTCAGCAGAGATCCACAAAGTTATACGCAAAATAAATGGTTATTTCAAGTCCTAAACCTTGGAGTCATTTGTCATGGAGTAATAAATGACTGAAACACATTACCATACATAATTATAAATATATATATATATATATATATAGAGAGAGAGAGAGAGAGAGAGAAACCTATATACTGAAAACAAAATAAAAAATAAATGCTTTATGCAGAATCTAATTTTAATAAAAAATCAGGGTAATTGAGTAAAATGTTTTCCTGTAATTATTTGAAAATTTTCTTGTTTTCTCATTTTCACCTTGAATGTGTAGATATAGCCATAGAATTCTGACTCTGTGGTCAAGATTTTATAATAGTTTATATATTTTAGACTTCAACAAATTTGATGTACTGACGTTCATAATATATTTTCCTCTAATTTTGTATTTCCCCTTACCTTTAGAGCAACTGTAAAATTGTGCTGTCTTCTACAGGGGTGTAAGATACATACAAAGATCTACATTCCCCTCTTTTGCACCGGATTCATCTGTTCAGATATAAAAGTCAATCTAGGTTATTAAATGGATTTGTATATGTTCTGCTCTAGAGATCCAAATTGGTACAGGAAATCTTCATTATCATAAGTTTCCAGATGAACACAAATCCAAAGTGAAATTTAACAAATTTTTAACTTGCATAAGCAATAGTTAAGTTTTCAGCACTATTCTATTTTCATGCTGGAGATGTAATGGCATCTTATCCTTTTACCCTCATGCCTAGACACTCTGCACAGAAAATCCTTCCTTGATCATTAAAATTGATGCACATACCAAATCATTGAATAACCACATTCATCCCCATCTGCTAGGGAGGCACAGTGCCACATAGATGTGCTCCGCCAGGACTTTTGAGGCATAACAATCAACCGAAGATGGGATTAGACATAAACCACGCTGATTGCAACAATAGTTCCGCCCAGTCCAATTTTCTGTTTAGCCCTGGGCAAAATATTTCAATAGAAAACACTATGGCTGTTATGTGTGTACATAATCAATTACAAAGGTTAGTGTCTGGGTCAACCTGATGGAAATTGTATTTAAAGTTTCTAAAATTTCCCGCCATGTAATGATGACCTTTCCCTTCACTATCAATGGCCACGTTACCATCTGCAATTGGAACACTGTGTCTTTCCCCTTACCTAAGTTGGATCTCTACCTTATCCTAACCCACAAGCGCCCCCTCACTTGCTTTCTTTATATTATTTCTAATTGAAATTTTCATAAAATCTGTGCCAACCTGTCTCCCATCCCTCAAATCTTCAGTTCTACTTTCCATCCTAATCCCTCATCCAGTTTCATGGTTTATGTATAATTTTTAGCCAATCACTTCCTCTAACAAGTCAGACTCGTGCACCCAACTGTTTGGGGGGCATCTCCACCTGGATATACATAGGCACCTCAATCCGAATGCATCACAAACTGAATCCACTATCTTCAACTTACCAATTCCCATTTTAAGGAATAGCAATATCATCCACCCTATACCACAGATCCTCTCCCTTCCTCCAAACCTTCCATCTGTTACCAGGCCCTGCCATGTTTTATCTCCTCATAAGTCTCAAATTCAGCCCCTGCTTGAAATCCTTCTACCACTGCCTTAGTTCAAGAGCTCATTAGCTCTCACTTCAACTATTGAAAAACCTTTCAGTCTTCACACATTAGCTCCTCTAATGTAATAGCAGTTAACATTTATTGAGTGTTACCAGGACTCAGGCACTTTCCAGGTTTTTTATACATATTAATAGGTGCTTTTATGATTCCCTATTTTAAATATTAAAAAAGGAGGCAGAGAGATTAAGTTACTCGTCCAATATCATATCTAAACACGGTAGAAGCAGACTAGGAATCCAGGCAGTCTGGCTAAGCTTTCAACTACTCTACTCCACTACCTGATCTTGGCTTTCCTTTGTTTGAAGTGGCTGCCAATCACTCACAGACCTAAAAGCAGGCCCCCCAGAAAAGTGTTCAGAGCTCTTTTTAATGGAACTCCTACCTACTGCTCTCATGTATCTCCAGGCTTTCTCCCTTCCCTGATCTTTGCTTTCTATGTGCAGACCTGCTCAGGACTCTTCAGTCAACTCTGTCACCACTCCATGTTTCTCTTACCTCTCACTTTCACACACTTCCACTCTCCATCCTTCCATCAATCACTCTCCCATTAACCTTTGTCTTCAGGCTTCCATCACCTTTCATCTGAACATGCTTTTTTAGAATCACCAAGGCCTCTCTGGTGATTGACAAACTGAATGTTGTGAAATGTACAGTCAAACCCCTTTGAGCTCCAGCCCAGCCTCTTTTTAGCTATGTGATCTTCAATAAGTTATTGTGCTAGTAATTATTTCTCTTTCATCTACTCTTCTCTAAAGTATATCTACCTTCCTTCTATCCTGATACTGTCAAGCTCCCCCCCTCTCATTTTTATCTTGACACTCTCATTCACACCTGTTTTCCTTAGAGAGCACCCCGTGTCCCAGGACTTTGCTTCTGCTTCTCCCCTTCCACCCAGTCCATGCTTGGCCACTTATTGACTGCATGGTCTTTGACAGTTAACTTCTCTGACAATGGATCCTCACTTATAATATGTAAGTAATAATAACCATCCTCATACTTCAGTGTACTGTATAAGAATTAATTAATATATTATAAACGAAGCTATGTTAAAAACTCTGAAGAGCCACTCACATGGTAATGTGGTTGTTGTATGAAAGTGTGTGTATGTGTGTGTAATATACATATAATTTTAAGACAACCTTAAACTTAAAGAAAAATTGCAAGGATAGAATAAGGGACATTTTTTGAACCATGTGAAAGAATAATGCCAAATTTATGCCCCAATCACAACTTAATACTTAGTGTATATTTCCTACAAACAAGAACATTGCCCAACATGATAACAATACAACCAACAAAACCAGGAAATTAACACTGATGCGTCACTACCATCTAATTCTCAAATCCTTCATGCATTTCCAAATGTCCCAATAATGTCCTTTATAGCAAGATCATCCAATTCAGAATCACACATTACATTTAGTTGTCATTATTCTTTAATCTCCTTCACTCAGAACAGTTCCTCAGATTTTCGTCTACTTACACGACGCTGACATACTTGAAGGTTAATGAACAGTTATTTTGTTAAAGGTCTATCAATTTCAGTTTGTTGTTCTCCATGATTCAATTCTGGATATGGGTCTTTGGTAGAAATATCACAGAAGTGATGTTGCATTTTTCTCATTGCATCCTCTTAGGGGTGCATGATTTTTATTTGTCCCCTTATCAATGATGTTAACTTTGATCACTTCATTAGGTGGTGAACTTACTTTTTCACTGTGAACTTACTTCCCACTCCCACCATCAATACGTATTTTGTGGAGAAAGTGCTTCGCGGAAGAGGTACTTTAAAACTTACTTTCTCATCAAAGTTGCAATTTATTTATTTATTTATATCACTAAGAATTAACAATTTCTTCTTTTATTCAATGACTCTTTTATTTTGAGGCTGAAATAGCTCAACATTTGGCCAGCGAAAGCCAAAATACGTCATTTTAATATGCCTTCTCTTCTTTTTGCGCTCTTTTATGATCCAAAAATCTGTTTCAGGTTCATGTTATATTTTCCTTGTCCCAGCTCTGGGTCAGTTATTTCTGCATGGAGACCTTGTTCCTTTTAGTCCTTTGAGTGAAGAATGGTGTTTTGAAGCTAATGTATGGGCTCTAGCTGTATTGCTTGCTGGAGTGGGGATTGCTGTTCCAAGACCTTCTTACTTGAGAGAGTTAGGAAACATATCTATTATTACACACACACACACACACCCCAAATATGGACAAATTTAAGAGAACATTCTCTGTGAATTCCTTTCCTGAATAATTCCATCCCAAAGGCATTAGGTGGGCAAAGCAAGGGAGACATCCACATGGAAGACCAGGCTACTGTGAGAAGTTGGAGTCCAAGCAGGGTGAGGAGTATGTCCATGTGGAAGATGGGAAGGCCCCACGTGACATGTTGGAACCCAAACAGGGCATCCATTCATGGGAGTAGTCTGGCATGGGTGTCACAGCATGGGCTGGGTGAGGACTCTGCCCATTCAGAGAAGGGGCTTGGTGAGGAATGTCAGAACCCAGGCAGGATGAGCAGCGCCTGCACTATGGAAGGCTACACGTGGAACATAGGGCCTCAGCGGAAGAGGGCATCAATGTATACAAGTGGTGTGTCCAAGTTTGAGCACGGTGAAGAGGAGGGTGTCCATGTGTGATGGGAAACCTAGTATGGGATGTGAGGAGGGCATCCACAGAGAGGAGTGGATGGTGGTGATGAGGGCTGATTAGTTACACACATGAATATAAATTGAATGTGTGACAGATGCACTCCTTACCTTGCTTGGGCACCAGCATCTCACACTAGGCCAGACCTCCATGTGCACATTTTTCTTGTTTGAGCCCACCCAGTGGCTTTGGTACTGACTTATTCAGGAAGGGAAAAAGGAAAGAAAAAGAAAGAATTGTTGTATTGTTTTACTTATCTTATTTTTTGGCATCTTTTCTTCCATTCACAGCCAATATTGTCTTACACGTTATTTGTCCATATTTGCTGACTTCATTTTCTCAGTCTTTATTGATTCCTTAGCCCACTTCCATCTGGCTTTAGCCCTCGTTCCTTTCCAGTGTGACCAAGTCGTGCATGACTTCCTTATTCCTAAATCCAAAAGACATTTTTCAGTCCTCATGCTGCATGATCTGTTTGAGGCATTTGACACGTTCACCTCTGAAAATAGCCTATTCCCTTGGCTTCCATGACGCAGCACTCTCATGATATCCTCCTACCTCTCTGGCTACTTCTCAGCCTCCTTAACAACCTCTTCTTCCTTTGGCTATTTCTCAAATGTTGGCACTACTAAAGGCTCAGTCCCAAGCCTTCTGCTCTTCACACTCTTCACACTCCCACATCTCAGTACTGCCTTGGCTCCAATTCTTATCTCTAGGCTGACATTTTAGAAATCTTTATCTCTACCTCTATAAGTCTGACTTTGAGCTCCAAAAACATATACCCCATTGTCTGTCATACATTTATTCGACTCAGCAGTATTTACTGATCACCTGCTACTCATTGTGTGCACTATTCCAGGTTCTTACTAACTCCATGTACATGTCTTTAAGTCACCTAAAACTCAACACACACGAGATAATGGTGTTGTCTTAACCTCTCCTCCAGAGCCTATGCACACTTCCGGCATTCTCTATCTCAGTAAATGCCATGATCTCTTCCCCTCTGCTGAAGCCAGAAATGTCCCACCCCTAGTCACTCATCCTTGAATCTAATCAATCAAGAAGTCTTACTGCTCCTACCTTTTACATATTTCCTAAGTCTGTTTAATTCTCTCCATCTCCACATTACTTCTAAACTACAGTCTTTTAACTGGTCTCCCTGCCTCCAGACTTCCCCTTTACACATACAAACTTTCAATCTAATCTCTACATAGCAGTCAGAATATTCCTTCTTTCTCATTGTTGGTGTTTGTTTGTTTGTCTGCTTGTTTTAGAGACATAGTCTCGCTCTGTCACCCAGGGTAGAGTGGGTGATCTCAGTTCACTGCAACCTTCACCTCCCAGGTTCAAGCAACTCTCATGCCTCAGCCTCTTGAGTAGCTGGGATTACAGGCATGTGCTATCACCCCCAGCTAATTTTTGTATTTTTAGTAGAGACAAGGTTTCACCATGTTGGGCATGGTGGTCTGGAACTCCTGGCCTCAAGTGATCCACCCACCTCAGGCTTTCAAAGTGCTGGTATTACAGGCATGAGCCACTCCACTAAACCAGAATATTCCTTTGGAAATTCAAATCTAGCCAAGGAAAGAAGTGAGGGACTGTGCTACCAACCCCAGGTACTAGGCTTTTCCAATGGATTTTTGCAATTCGCAGATCAGGAGATTCCCTTGTGAGCCTGCGCCACCAGGGCCCTGGGTTTCAAGCACAAAACTGGGCAGCTGTTTGGGCAGGCACTGAGCTAACTACAAGAGTGTTTTGTACTCCAGCGGCGCCTGGAACTCCAGAGAGACAGGAGAACCGTCCACTTCCCTGGAAAGGGGACTAAAGCCAGGGAGCCAACTGGCCTCAGTGGGACTCAGTGGGTCCCACTCCCATGGAGCCCAGCAAGCTAAGAACCACTGGCTTGAAATTCTCACAGACAGCACAGCAGTCTAGAGTTGACCTGGGATGATCCAGCTTGGTAGGGGGAGGGGCATCCACCATTACTGAGGCTTTAGTAGGCTGTTTTCCCCTGACAGTGCTAAGTACACTGGGAGGTTTAGACTGGGCAAAATTCACCACAGTGCAGCAAAGCAGCTGTGGCCAGACTACCTTTCTAGATTGCTCCTCACTGGGCAAGGCATCTCTGAAAGAAAGGCACCAGCCCCAGTCAGAGGTTTACAGATAAAACTCTCATCTCCCTGGGACCAGAGCACCTGGGGGGACAGGCAGCTGCTGTCGAAGCTTCAGCAGATTTAATCGTTCCTTCCTGCAGGCTCTGAAGAGAGCTGCAGGTCCTGACAAGGGGGGATTCTCCCAGCACAGTGCACTAGCTCTGCTAAGGGACAGACTGATTCCTCAAGTGGGTCCCTGACCCCCATGCCTCCTGACTGGGAGACACCTCCCAACAGGGGCCAACAGACACCTCACACAGGATAGCTCCAGCTGGCATCAAGTCAGTTCCCCTCTGGGATGAAGCTCCCAGAGAAAGGAGTGGGCTGCAGTCTTTGCTGTTCTGCAGCCTCCACTGGTGATACCCAGGCAAACGGGGTCTGCAGTGGACCTCCAGCAAACTGCAGTAGACCTGCACAAGAGGGGCCTGACTGTTAGAAGAAAAACGAACAAACAGAAAGCAATGAAAACAATGACATCAACAAAACAGATCCCCCTACAAATACCCCATCCAGAGATCATCAGCCTCAAAGATCGAAGGTAGATAAATCCACAAAGATGAGGGAAAACCAGCACAAAAACACTGAAACTTCCAAAAGCCAGAAAGCCTCTTCTCCAAATGATCGCAACTCCTCTCCAGCAAGGGCGCAAAACTGAACAAAGAATGAGACTGACTAATTGACAGAAGTAGGCTTCAGAAGGTAGGTAATAAACTCTTCTGAGCTACAGGAGCATGTTCTAACCCAATGCAAGGAAGCTCAGAACCTTGATAAAAGGTTACAGGAACGCTAACTAAAATAACGAGTTTAGAGAGGAACATAAATGACTTGATGGAGCTGAAAAACACAGCTCGAGAACTTCGTGAAGCACACACAAGTATCAATGGCCAAACTGATCAAGCAGAAGAAAGGATATCAGAGATTGAGAACCACCTTACTTAAATAAGACATGCAGATAAGGTTAGAGAAAAAAGAATGAAAAGGAACAAACAAAGCCTCCAAGAAATATGGGACTATGTGAAAAGACCAAACCTATGATTGACTGGTGTACCTGAAAGTGGCAGGGAGAATGGAACCAAGTTGGAAAACACACTTCAAGATGTTATCCAGGAGAACTTCCCAAACCTAGAAAGACAGGCCAACATTCAATTTCAAGAAATGCAGAGAACACCACTAAGATACTACATGAGCAGATCAACTCCAAGACACATAATTGTCAGATTCTCCAAGATTGAAATGAAGGAAAAAATGTTAAGGGCAGCCAGAGAGAAAGGCCATGTCACCTATAAAGGGAAGCCCATTAGACTAACAGTGAATCTCTCAGCAGAAACCCCACAAGCCAGAAGAGATTGGGGATGAATATTCAACATTCTTAAAGAAAAGAATTTTCAACCCAAAATTTCATATCCAGCCAAACTAAGCTTCGTAAGCAAAGGAGAAATAAAATCCTTTCCAAACAAGCAAATGCTGAGGGATTTTGTCATCACCAGGCCTCCTTACAAGAGCTCCTGAAGGAAGCAATAATGTGGAAAGGAAAAACTGGACCAGCCACTGCAAAAACACACCAAAATGTAAAGACCAATGACACTTTGAAGAAACTGCATCAACTAGTGTGCAAAATAACCAGCTAGCATCATAATGACAAAATCAAATTCATAGTTACTTAATAATATCAACCTCTAATGTAAATGAGCAAAATGCCCCAATTAAAAGACACAGACTAGCAAATTGGATAGAGTCAAGACCAATCGGTGTGCTGTAATCAGGAGACCCGTCTCACAAGCAAACACACACATAGGCACAAAATAAAGGGATGGAGGAACACTTACCAAGCAAATGGAAAGCAAAAAAAAAAAAAAAAAAAAGCAGGGGTTGCAATCCTACTCTCTGATAAAACAGATTTTAAACTAACAAACATCAAAAAAGACAAAGAAGGGCATTACATAGTGGTAAAGGGATCAATGCAACAAGAAGAGCTAACTATCCTAAATATATATGCACCCAATACTGGAGCACCCAGATCCATAAAACAAGTTCTTAGAGACCTACAAAGATACTTAGACTCTCACACAATAATAGTGGGACACTCTAGTGTCGATGTTAGACAGATCAACAACACAGAAAATCAACAAGGATATTCAGAACTTGAACTCAGCTCTGGATCACGTGGACCTAATAGACATCTACAGAACTCTCCACCCCAAATCAACAGAATACGCATTCCTCTTAGTGCAACATGGCACTTATTCTAATATTGACAACATAACTGGAAGTAAAACACTTCTCAGCAAATGCAAAAGAACTGAAATCATGAAAACACAGACTCTCAGACCACAGTGCAATCAAATTAGGACTCAGGATTAAGAAACTCGCTCAAAACCACACAACTCCATGGAAATTGAACAACATGCTCCTGAAGACTCCTGGGTAAATAACAAAATTAAGGCAAAAATCAAGAAGTTCTTTAAAACCAATGAGAACAAAGAAACAATATACCAGAATCTCTGGGACACAGCTAAAGCAGTGTGTAGAGGGAAATTTACAGCACTAAATGCCCACATCAGAAAGCTGGAAAGATCTCAAATCGACACCCGAACATCACAATTAAAAGAACTAGAGAAGCAAGAGCAAACAAGTTCAAAAGCTAGCAGAAAACAAGAAATAACTAAGATCAGAGCAGAACTGAAGGAGACAGAAACACAAAAAATCCTTCAAAAAAATCAGTGAATCCAGGAGCTGTTTTTTTAAGTAATGATAATAATAACAAAATAGACCACTAGCTAGACTAATAAAGAAAAAAGAGAGAAGAATCAAATAGACACAATAAAAAATGATAAAGGGGATATCATCACTAATCCCACAGAAATAAAAACAGCCATCAGAGAATACTATAAACACCTCTATGCAAATAAACTAGAAAATCTAGAAGAAACAGATAAATTCCTGGACACATACATCCTCCCAAGACTAAACCAGGAAGAAGTTGAAAACCTAAATAGACCAATAACAAGTTCTGAAATTGAGGCAGTTAATTAGCAGCCTACCAACCAAAAAAAGCTCAAGGCCAGATGGATTCACAGACAACTTCTACCAGAGGTACAAAGAGGAGCTGGTACCATTTCTTCTGAAACTATTCTAAACAACTGAAAAAGAGGGAATCCTCCCTAACTCATGATATGAGGCCAGCATCATCCTGATTCCAAAACCTGGCAGAGACACAACAAAAAAAGAAAAGTTCAGACAATATCCCTGATGAATATCAATGCGAAAATCCTCAGTAAAATACTGGCAAACCAAATCCAGCAGCACATCAAAAAGCTTATCCACCACGATCAAGTTGGCTTCATCTCTGGGATACAAAGCTGGTTCGATGTACACAAATCAATAAACATAATCCATCACATAAACAGAACCAATGACAAAAACCACATGATTATCTCAATAGATGCAGAGAAGGCCTTCAATAACATTCAACATCCCTCCATGTTAAAAACTGTCAATAAACTAGATGTTGATGGAACATATCTCAAAATAATAAGAGCTATTTAGGACAAACTCATAGCCGATATCATACTGATTGGGCAAAAGTTGGAAGCATTCCTTTTGAAAATTGGCACCAGAGAAGGATGTCCTCTCTCACCACTCCTATTCAACATAGTATTGGAAGTTCTGGTCAGGGCAATCAGGCAAGAGAAAGAAATAAAGTGTATTCAAATAGGAAGTGAGGAAGTCAAATTGTCTGTTTGTAGATGACATGATTGTGTATTTAGAATACGCCATCATCTCAGTCCAAAAACTCCTTAAGCTGATAAGCAACTTCAGCAAGTCTCAGCATACAAAATCAATGTGCAAAAATCCCAAGCATTTCCTATACACCAATAACAGACAAGCAAACAGCCAAATCATGAATGAACTCCCATTCACAATTGCCACAAAGAGAATAAAATACCTAGGATGACAACTTACAAGGGACATGAAGGACCTCTTCAAGGAGAACTACAAACCACTGCTCAAGGAAATAAGGGAGAACACAAACAAATGGAAAAACATTCTATGCTCATGGATAGGAAGAATCAATATCATGACAATGGCCTATACTGCCCAAAGTAATTAATAGATTCAATACTATTCCCATTAAATTACCATTGATTTTCTTTACAAAATTAGGAAAAACTACTTTAAATTTAATTTAAATTTATGGAAACAAAAAAGAGCCCGTATAGCCAGGACAATCCTAAGCAAAAAGAACAAAGCTGAAGGCATCACACTACCTGACTTCAAACTATACTACAAGGCTACAGTAACCAAAACAGCATTGTACTCATACCAAAACAGATTTATAGACTAATGGAACAGAATAGAGACCTCAAAAATAACACCACACACCTACAACCATCTGATCTTCAACAAACCTGACAAAACCAAGCAATGGGGATAGAATTCCCTATTCAATAAATGGTGCTGGGAAAACTGGCTAGCCATATGCAGAAAACTGAAACTGAACCCCTTCCTTACACCTTATACAAAAATTAACTCAAGATGAATTAAAGACTTAGATGTAAAACCCAAAACCATAAAAACCCTAGATGAAAATGTAGCCAACACCATTCAGGACATAGGCATGGGCAAAGTCTTCAAAGACTAAAACACAAAAAGCAATTGCATCAAAACCCAAAATTGACAAATAGGATCTAATTAAACTAAAGGGCTTCTGGAAAGCAAAAGAAACTGGCATCAGTGTGAACAGGCAACCTACAGAATGGGAGAAAAATGTTGCAATCTACCCATCTGACAAAGGTCTAACAGCCAGAATATACAAGGTACTTAAACATATTTACAGGAAAAAAAAAAAAACTTTATCAAAAAGTGGGCAAATGGTATGAATAGACACTTCTCAAAATAAGACATGTATGCAACCAAAATACTTATGAGAAAAGCTCATCATCACTCATCATTAGAGAAATGCAAATCAAAAGCACTATGAGATACCATCTCATGCCAGTAAGAATGGCCATTATTAAAAAGTCAGGAAATGATAGATGCTGGCAAGGCTGTAGAGAAATAGGAGCGCTTTTATACTGTCAGTGGGATTGTAAATTAGTTCAACCATTGTGGAAGACAGTGTGGTGATTCTTCAAGGATCAAAACCAGAAATGCCATTTGACCTAGCAATTCATTTACTGGCTATATACCCAAAGGAGTAGAAATCATTCTACTATAAGGACACATGTACACATATGTTTATTGCAGCACTATTACAACAGCAAAGACATGGAACGAACCTGAATTCCCATCAATGATAGACTGGATAAAGAAAATGTGGTACATATACACCATGGAATACTATGCAGCCATAAAAAGAATGAGATCATGTCCTTTGCAGGAACATGGATGAGGCTGGAAGCCATCCTTCTCAGCAAACTAACACAGGAACAGAAAACCAAACACTGCATGTTCTCACTCATAAGTGGGAGTTGAACAATGAGAACACATGGACACAGGCAGGGGAACAACACACACCAGGGCCTATCGGTGGTGGGGAAAGAGGAGGGAGAGATTAGGACAAATACCTAATGCACACGGGCTTAAAACCTAGAGGATGGGTTGACGGGTGTAGCAAGCCACCATGGCCAATGTATACCTATGCAACACACCTGCACAGTCTGCACATATAACCCCGAACTTAAAGTAAAATAAAATAAAGTATAAAATAAAATAAAGAAATACAGATCTAATCATTTGACTCCTCAGCTTTTAAGACGTTCATATGGGTTTCCTATGCCTTCGAGCTAAAGAGAAAATGTTTGAACAAAGCTGTCCGTAATTGAGTCTGCTTAGGTCTTCAGACACACTACTGCTCTTTCTGTATACTCAGCCGAAATCTGCAGGCCCCAGATGGTTCTGTCTGTCCTGTAACCAGCCTCCCACTATCTCCTGCTACCTGAACCTAGAAACACCTTATCTCATGCATTTTGACTAATGAACTTCTACTCACCCTTCAGGTCTCAGTGGAAATGTCACCTCCTCAATGAAGCCTTCTCTGATACATAACCATGGTTAGATCATCTGTTCACTGGAGCATCCTCATCATATCACATAACATGCTTACTCTCCACTAATTGCTCCTTTAGAGGTTTGTTTTCTCAAAAGAATTGAATGAAGTCAAGGATCCTGTCTATTTTCCACCATTCTATGCCTCACACAGTGACAAGTGCACAGCAAGAGCTCAATAAAAATTTGCTAAATGGAGGAATGAATTACTGCATCTATAATAACAAACTAGATCCTATTGATGTTAGGTTGTCCTTTTACAATTAGAAACATCATGAACTGATTTTAATGCATTCCATTCATGTCAATAGATTAACATGTGATACTATATGGTGTAATTGTTGAAGACAGAGTTCAGAGGAAGCCTGTCCTCTTGCAAATCCAGCCTCTCCCCTACTCACCGTGTGCCTTGAGCAGCTACTGCCTTTCCTGCTCTTCTATTTCCCCATATGTCGTATGTTGTCTTGAAGATTAAGTAAGACAATATGTATAAATCAGTTAGAATCATGCCTGGAATAACTTATAGATATATCATATAACTGAAAGTTATTATTATTATTATCATTGTGATATTTTATTTAAACAAGAACCTTGCCTTGCCGCCTTTGATCATTAGGAATACATTTGAAAGATAGGATGTTTTAGGAAGGAGACAGAATAGTAAACAAGATGGCCCAGTCTCAGCCTGCTGTCTGGGTACAATATTGAACAGCACCTCCGTGTGATACTGATAGTGTCTCAATGCTGTCTATCTCAAAGTTACTCTCAGTAGAGGATAAGTTGTCATGTCAGACCTAGAAGAGGGGATTCCAGAGCCTCTGCCTGTGTTGTGTGCATAATCTCCACTCTGGCCCTGCAGCCAGAAACCCTGATCCCTCCCTTGCAGGGCTGTCTAAGGCTCACCATAGCAATACATACACACTGAGACTTCCCACTCACATCTGGGGATCATGCGTTGCTCCAGGCTTTGCATGACTCCTCCCATGTGTCACATTTGTTGTAAATGGAACGTAGGTCACAGGAGGAGGGATAATACAGAAAGTGGCCAGCTTAGCAACAGAGATGCCTTTACAAGTTATTTGTCCTATAATCTGTTTTCTGTTGATGCCATATTGATCCCCAAATGAAGATGGCCATAAGTACAATGGAAATGTAAAATGGACCATGTTCTTAAAAGTTTATTTAAAAATACCTGGCACATTATTTAATACATAAACAAAAGATATTTACATTGTTTAAATGCCCCCAAATAAAGGAGAATAAAAAGTAACATTTAGAAAGTAGTTAAAAATTGGCCTATAAGATAGAAGTTTAGCAATTTTTTTTTTGGTTTTAAAAACTTATGACAACTGTTTTGAAATATAAAACAAGCTTTTCTCATAGAGAGATTTTTAAAACTTTTAAATAATATATAAAATGAAAAGTACCTGGAAAATATATGTATTTCTAAAAATAAAATCTAGATCATTTGTTTTAAATGATAGAAAATGTATTTTTTTCTATGCTAAAAATAAGTGTTATTTACAACCTATGTGCAAATCTACTGGATTAACAGAGAATTAGTAAGGAAGACATTCTTCCTTACTTCCAGCAAATACGAGCATAACAAACTTGGATGAGAAATTAGACATCAATCCACCTAGACTAAATCCATACACAATTTCTATCAGCATCCAAAATGTGGCATAGAATCCAAACCTGAAAAGATACTGTTAACAATAAGTAAGGCAATGACCAGACCCCAAATCACTGCATTATCTAGGGACGAAGAGGAGGACTTTGGTCAAAACCTAGGCTCCTTCACTTAGCCAGTTTCTTAATCATGTACACCTGTTTCTTCATCTGTAATTTGGGTATAAAAACATATTTACCCAAAGTGTTTTTGTGGGTACTAAGTTAGCTAATATTTTTTAAGTGCTATACGATGCCTAGCACGTGATAAGCCTTCAATAAATATTAGCTATAACCATATTTATCAAATTAATTTCCACTGCAGTCTAACTAGTGTTTTCCTATATGCCAGCGAACATGGACATCATTCCTGGAATTGTTTGAGTTTTGGGTCTACTTGCATTTATGCCAAGAAGGAGCTTTAGCTTCAGAGTTTAAAAACCTGAGAAACCATTCTAGTTTCTTCATTTGCAGGTAGTGAAACTTTAAATGAGTAGTTTTAATTCCCTTTGCTTCAGTTTCCTCGTCTTTAAAATGGAATAAGACCTGCCTTATTGGATTGTAATCAATGTTTAGTGAAGTGATCTGTGTAAAGTGCCAAACACAAAATGATGTTTCATAAACAGCAAACAATATTATAGAAACTAAGAAGAATAAGGACAACTATTCCATTGATATTTTACTGGGATATATTAAAATGGAAATTCAAGGCCAGGTGTGGTGGCTCACACCTGTAATCCCATCACTTTCGGAGGCAGATATGGGTGGATCACTTGAGACCAGGAGTTTGAGACCAGCCTGGCCAACATGGTGAAACCCCATCTGTACTAAAAATATAAAAATTAGCTGGGCGTGGTGGTGCACACCTATGGTCCCAGCTACTCAGGAGACTGAGGCATGAGAATTGCTTGAATCTGGGAAGCAGACGTTGCAGGTGGAGGTTGCAGTGAGCCGAGATCATGCCACTGCATTCTAGCCTGGGGGACAGAGCAAGACCTTGTCTCAAAAAAAAAAAAAAAAAAGAAAAGAAAGAAAAAGAAATTCAAGCAAATAAATAATGTTCCAAATTCATGCCAGTTCAGCAAGCAGAGGAAAATTCCTAGTGAAGTGATTCTATGTTGCCCTTCTCAATGATTGGGAGAGTCTGATGTGCTAATTATAAAATATTTTAATACTTGAAAAAATAAGTCTTTTGTGGTTTTTGGCAACATAGAAAAAAAAAGCCTTACTTGGTACGATTTGCTATAATGGAATATTTCTCAGAAGAAGCTAACTTTATCCAGTACAGAAGGCTTTTTGATGTCATTAACCTACAGAAATGATTTTAGGAAAGTAATGCAAAAGTATCCAAAAGGTGAGGTGACAAGAAGCTTTCTTTTGCTCCTAAAGGCTACATTGATTAATGTAGCAAACAACAATCCTCTGGAGTCCATGGAGTAAGTAATCAGAGAGCACCTGAAACAAAGGCCTTCCAAAAGTCTTCAGATTCCTTATATTAATCACATTAATACTGACTCTCAGAAGACACTGTGTAATTATTAAATAAGGTGATTTCTCTGCAAAACTACAAAATCTATAGATATAAAAGTCTAAGTAATGTAAATCATGATCAACATGCTCCCTGTTGACTCTGGAGAAAATAGTTCAATAAAAAGGATATTATACTTGTACTCATGACACCCAAGTTCAAAATTCTACTCTGCTGCATACAGATACATAGACACTGTGGCTTACCCACCTGCTCAAGTCTCAGCTTCCTCCTCTATGGAATAAGAATACACTGACTTCAGCACGTTGTTGTAAAGACTGAATGAGATAAAGTACATTCATTGCTGACTCAAAATAAAATCTACAAATATACTAATTAAACTAATCATTAAATCAATTCAGTTACTTTTAACATTAAATGAATAATCATTACAGTAGTTAATATTTATTATTTATTTACTATGTATCAGATGCTAGGTTAAATAATTTTTATTAATTATCTCATATTTTCTCACAACCACTCTATAAAAACAGTTCTATTATAATCTCTTTTTCTCATTTTAGGAAAAGAAGATTTAGAGAGGTAAAGTAACCAGTCTGTAGTTACACAAGAGCTAAGTGTTCAAACCAGGTTATGACAGGTTTTTCTCACACCAAAACCTATATGCTTCCAAATTACTGGTTTTTAAATTATTTCTAAATAGCAGAATACTTTCTTTAAATGACATATTTTGTAAAGGCTAAACACATACCACAAATAAAGACTGATCTGCCTGGATTCAATCAGGGATGGAGAACTCTACTCTCACAATGACCTTAGAAACACTTCAGAGGAACCCTGGAACTCAAAAAACACAGTGCTCCACAAAACACATTATTACTATGATGATCACATCTTTTTCACATTTATGATTTTGACAGTTTGAAACCCACTGGAAAGGTCTATGACAAGTAATAATTTATCATGTTTCTAAGGCACTAATTTGAATCTTGCATGGCAAAACCGTCGGGAGCAAATCACTTCATTGGTAAGTGAGCTTTCTTAGAGTGTAAGAATATGCACAGGTTATGCGTGATTCATGATACACATGTGATTTGGTAGAAAGCCAGGAACCTGGATAAACGTTTCCTAGTTCATGAATTAGGGGCTTTCTAAACAATTTAGGGCAACTATTAGCAAAATGTCGAGTTTCTTCAATACCTGGTTACTGCAGATTAGTAGAATATGTCTTTCATTTTTAAAAATGTATATTGATACATAATATTTGTATGTATTTATGGTATACATATGATATTTTGATACATATGCACAATGTGTAATAATCAAATCAGGATATTCAGGATGTCTATCATCTCAAACATTTATTATTTGTGTTAAGAATGTTTCAAATATTCTCTTCTAGCTATTTTGAAATACATAACATATTGTTGTTAACCCTATTGTGCTATCAAACACTAGAAATTATTCCTTCTATATAACTATATGTGTTGTACCCATTCACCAACCTGTCCTCGTGTCTCCAGTCCCCACATCCTTCCCAGTCCCTGGGAGCTATAATTTTACTCTCTACCTCTATAAGATAAACATTTTAGCTCTCACAAATGAGTGAGAATCATGAGATATTTGTCTTTCTGTGCCTGGCTTATTTCACTTAACATAATGACCTTCAGTTCCATCTACATTGCTGCAAATAACAGGATTTCATTCTTTCCATGGCTGAAGTATTCTATTGCATATATATATATATATATATCGCAAATTCTTTATCCATTCATCCACTGATTGACACATAGGTTGACTCCATATCTTGGCTATTCTGAATAGTGTTGCAATAAACATGGGGATACAAGCATCCTTTTGATATACTGATCTCCTTTCCTCTGGATAAATACCCAGGAGTAGGATTGCTGGATCATATGGTAGTTCCATTTTTGGTTTTTTGAGAAATTTCTATACTATTTTCCGTAATGGTAGTACAAATTGACATTTCCATCAACAGTGTGTGAGAGTTCATTTTAGCCCACATCCTTGCCAGCATTTGTTATTTTTTATCTTTTTTATAATAGCCATTTAAACTGAAGTAAAATAGCATCTCATTGTGGTTTTGATTTCCTTTTCCCTAATGATTAATAATGTTAAGTATTTTTTCATAAGCCTGTTGACCATGTGTGTGTCTCATTTTAATAAATGTCTATTCTGATCCTTTGTCCACTTTTGAATGGGATTATTATTATTATTGCTTTACCGTTGAGTTGTTTAAGTTCCCTGTACATTCTGGATATCAGTGCCTTGTTAAATGAATAGTTTTCAAATATTATCTCCCATTTTACAGGTTGTCTCTTCACTCTGTTGATTGTTTCCCTTGCTGTGCAGAAGCTTTTTAGTTTACTATAATAAACTACATTGAAACTATGGAATATCCAAGACGTTATCATATCATCTTGGAATTTACAATAGTAAGAAAGTGTAAATTTTGAGCTAAGTAACAGCTGAATTCTAGGAAATAGAAAACAAAAACTTCAAAAAAATGGAAAAACATAATTTCATGACTAAAGAATTCATAAGTGAAAATATTTACAAAAAATGAAACTGTTTTCAGTATTCTTTACAAATCATCAATCTAATTATGAATAACATAATTAAGAATTAAAAAGTAAGATATTAAAAAGGAAACATATCCAGTGAACACTGACAACTCTTTGATTTACTCAGTTTCAGTGTGTTCAAAAATGTAGGTTTATATAAATCTGTAGATACCTAATCCTTTAGACAGCTTGATTCTTTTATGAAGAATTTTTGTTGTTGTTGTTAGTCCTGAGTTTCTCATAGCCCAACAATAAAATAATTTTAAATTACCTACAAATCAACTTGAAGACATTGAAAATGTTGCTGATTTTTCTTTTAGTTTTGAGAGAAGTTAAAAAGTTTGGTTTCTTGACGAATATTACTTGATCCACTACTAAATATATTTTTATTTGTTGTGGTTTGTAGTTGCTGAGGGTTGCTTACTTTCTTTCTTTATGTTTTTGCTCTCTTTATGTTTTTGCTTTCTTTCTAACACCAAAGACATTCCAGTATTCCCCTTGTTGTATGTAAGTACTTTGTTTCTTACCACCACATGCCTCTGACATCAAAGCTGAACAATAACATGGTTTTGAGGTTGATTTTCCTCCAAAGCAAAGGCAGGCACAGAGATGCAAGTATGTTTGCATCAACATGTATTTACTGAGCTTCAGTTATGCAGCTCAGCTGTGTAGCTCTGTAGGTTTAAGGTTTGATACTGAACAATAAAAGACATTAAAAGATAGACAACACCTAGATATCAGTTCTACACTAGCTGAGCCTTTCATAAATTCACATCTCTGGATTATATTTTAGACCCTGCCCTCACCTTACTTCGTAGAGAGAATGTTAATGAGAAATGTTCACATGAAATTTTCTTCTGCATTTTATAAAACTGTATCAATGACATTTTATTTTTTATCATTCCATGTCCCCTTTTGGAGTCCCCACATAAAAAACATCTTAGTACCTAGACATATTATGTGCCTAAATGTCTAACAACAGGATAATGCATAAGTAAGTTATGGTATTTCTACATGACAGAGTATTATACAGGTATTACAGTGATAATTTTGAAGAGTTTTTAAAAGCTGGAAAATGTTTATAACACAAGTGTCATTTTTAAATCGATACAAAATGACATCTACATTGTGATCACATGTATAAAAATATATTCAGAAAAGACTAGAATGAACATTGAAGTGTAAACAATGTACTAGGAATGGGATTATAGGTGACTTTCCTCCTCTGAAAAATACATTTTTTGAGTGGTACCAAAAATAGGTAAGTATGATAAACGTTCCCTCTCACAACATTTGGTATTTATTTCTTATGATTCTCTTCTTGCCTTGAGAATAAGGAAGCTTAACGCTACATATGATATTCAGTAGCAGTTATTATGTGAGCATCTATGGCTAGCATTTGTTCTTCCTTTTCAAGACCTTGATTTTACTCCTTATCTTCTTTTTAGAAGGACTAAAAATGAAGAAAAATAAACACATGTGACATCCTTATCTTCAAATATGCCATATGCTTAGAGACACATTTTATATGGTTGGAGATGTTAAGAAATGTGTTATGATTAGACTGAGGCAACGCACTGTTTGGAAGAACATCATAGATAAGATAAGCCCCCTTCAGTGCATCCTATTGGGGATTATATGATGTTGGTACATATTACTGGAGTTTCTTTGGTGAAGGTGGTGTCCCCAGGTTTCTTCACTGTAAAGCCACTACTTTTCCCTTTGTAAGTATTGTATCTTCAGAGGAAGATACTTTGGGACCCTACAAATGTTCTATTTCCCTCAAATTTTCATCTACTGATTTTTAGCACCCATTAGTGGATCTCAACTATGGCAATATTTCATTTGATTTTTACTCATTCTAATGGTAATTTTTCTACTCTTCTCATTCCTTTAATATTTATTATTTGGAATTCTTCTATAAGGAAATTATGTCCCTTCTTCCCCATTGATATATTTATTCAGCTATTTGTTAATATAAGGATATTTATTTTGTTCTTTTGGTTATAATCCAATATTAACATTATTTTGTTGCTGAAATTATTGCAGATTTGGCCAATGGGAACTCTTTGGGCTCTTGTGTCATTTAGGCATAAACTTAACCATTTTTCTTTCTTTTTTTTTTTTTTTAACTTCTTTGCTTTATATCACCCCAAGATACTCCAGGGTCATCCTGTATTTTTCCTATTCTAGCACTGGAATGGACCACTTCTCCAAGAAACTAACCATTGCTTCTTTAATTGAAGATTAGTACCAGGATCTGAGGACTAGGTATGCTCATTGCTACTGGGTGTCATTGCTTCTAGGAACTCTCAGCAGTCTAAGCTTCTCAGGGATACTTCTCCTTGGCTGTTATGGGCCCAGCATATTCCTTATACCTGATCATGCCCCAGGAATGCAGTCTTCCCACCACCATTTTCTTCCCACAGCTATAATGGGTTTTTCCAGTGTACAATAAACAACTGTTGCCCTTCACCACACAGACTGATGGTTTTGTTTCAGAAGAGAGATTAATGAGAAAGGACCACATGGGATTCTGTAGCCCTCCTCCAGCAGCTGCTTTTCTCTTCTCATAACTTCACCTTGAAGGGCACTTTCTTGGGACTCTCTCCAACCTCTTCTGCAAGTGCTCAGCAGGGTTTATGGAGACAAAGTCTGAAGAGATTGTGGATTCACCCAATTTCTGTGGTCCCTAGGGGCTTCACCACTGCATATTCAGCCTCTGCCAATTCTCTAATCACCCCAGTGGATCTCTTCTTACCAATGTCTACTTGTGTTTACACCAGGCAAGTCATTGTTCATTTGTTTCTCCCTAAAGTGGTCAATCCTTTCTCATATTTTGGAACAGGTAGTTATCCTGTGGCCAGTTCTCTGGCAGATTCAAGAAAAGTCATGAATTTGCAAGTTGTCTGGCTTTGTTTTCCATTATAAGAATTGAAGAAATACTCTTTTTCTCTCTGCCTCTGTAAGCAGAAATGTGTTTTATTTGTAAAATCAGCCCTGCAATATTTATCCAATTAGTTTTGGAATAGTTTCAGTAGAAACGACACCAGTTCTTCTTTGTACCTCTGGTAGAATTCAGCTGTAAATCTGCCTGGTCATGGGCTTTTTTTTTTTTTTTCTTTCATTGGTAGGCCGTTTATTACTGCCTCAATTTCAGAACTCATTACTGGTCTATTTGGGGATTCAGTTTCTCCCTGGATCAGTCTTGGGAGCTGTATGCGTCCAGGAATTTATCCATTTCTTCTAGATTTTCTAGTTTATATGCATAGAGGTGTTTGGTATTCTCTGGTGGTTGTTTGTACATCTGTGGAATCAGTGGTGATATCCCTCTTATCATTTCTGATTGTGCCTATTTGACTCTTCTCTCTGTTTTCTTTATTAGTCTAGCTAGCAGTCTATCTATTTTATTAATTTTTTCAAAAAACCAGCTCCTGGATTTGTTGATTTTTTTGAAGGGTGTTTGTGTCTCTATCTCCTTCAGTTCTGCTCTGATCTCGGTTATTTCTTGTCTTCTGCCACCTTTGTGATTTGCTTACTCTTGCTTCTCTAGTTATTTTAATTGTGATGTTAGGGCATCGATTTGAGATCATTCCAGCTTTCTGATTGGGCATTTTGTGCTATAAATTTCCCTCTTAACAGTGCTTTAGCTGTATCCCAGAGATTCTGGTATGTTGTCTCTTTTCTCATTGGTTTCAAAGAACTTCTTGATTTCTGCCTTCATTTTGTTATTTACCCAGGAGTCATTCAGGAGAAGGCTGCTCAATTTCCATGCAGTTGTGTGGTTGTGAGCGAATTTCTTAGTCTCGAGTTCCAATTTGAATGGACTGTGGTCTGAGAGATGGTTTCTTATGATTTCAACTCCTTTGCATTTGCTGAAGAGTGTTTTAATTCTGATTAACAGTTTTAGAGTAAGTGCCATGTCGTGATAAGAAGAATATATATTCTGTTGTTTTGGAGTGGAGAGTTCTGTAGATATCTCTCAGCTTCGCTTGATCCACAGCAGCATTCAAGTCCTGAATATCTTCATTAATTTTCTGTCTCAATGATCTAATAATGATAGTGAGGTTTTAAAGTCTCCAAATATTATTGTGTGTGAGTCTAAGTCTCTTTGTAGGTCTCAAAGAACTTACTTTATGAATATGGGTGCTCCTATATTGGGTTCACATATATTTAGGATAGTTAGACTTTCTTGTTGAACTAAACCCTTTACCATAACTCTCTGGGTCTCCCTTCAGGGTCAGCAGCTCAACTGTTTCCCTCTGGACACAAGCAAGCCAAGCTATGTCCTGTCTCCCTTTTCCATCTGCAAAGACAGACAGCTCTGGTTCGCTCGCTCTCTCTCTCTTTCCCTGGGGCACAAGCACACCTGTATAGTGTCAGCAGGGCAACTATACCTTTTATAGACAATAGTGGCGTAAAGCCAAGTGATGATAGGCTTCCCATGTTATGGCTACATAGCTGTGTTTACATTATACACAGAATTGCTCACCTGTGCTGCAAACTCCCTGAGTCACACAGGATGTTTACCTCGGCCTATCCTGCTTGACTGCAGCGCAGCCATGTTCCTTACACCTTGGTTTTTCCCTTACCTAGAGGTATCATGAATAAAGGCTGTGAAACAGCAAAGATGCCAGCCTGCTTCTTCCTCTGGGACCTCCATCCCAGGGTGGGTACTGACCTTTTACCGGCCCAGACACTCCTGTAGGAGGTGTCTGGAGGCCCCTGTTGGGAGGTGTTACCCAGTCAGAAGGGACGATGGGGTCAGGAACCTGCTTAAAGAAGCAGTTTGGATGCTTTTATGCTAGAGCAGATGTGCTACACTGGGGTTAACCCTTCCCCATCCAGACCACCTGAACTCTCCAGAGCCACCACGCTGGAAAGGCCACAGAGACATCGGCTGCCCTTTCCTCCAGTGGCTCCATCCCAGGAAGAGATCACAGTTCTATCTGTATAACCCTGGCTGAAGGTGCCGAAATTCTCACAGGGAGGGCCCTCCCAGTGAGGAGGGATGGATTGGGATCCCACTTAAATAAGCGGTCTGACCACAATTTGGCACAGCTGTGTTGTGTTGTGGGGAACTCATCCTTGTCAGGACCACCTGGCCTCCCTGGAGCCAAGAAGCTAGAACTTCTTATTTGACTAAACTACAGAAATGGAGGCTGCCACTCCCCTTTGGGTCTTCATCTCAGGGAAAGATCAGAGTTCTTTCCATATATCTCTCTGGCTGGAGTCCTGAAATTCCCACTGGTAGGCCCGTCCCAGTGAGAAAAGATGGATTCGAGTCCCAGTTTTAAAAGCAGTCTGGCTACTATCTGGCATAACAGCTGTGCTGCATTGTGGGGGATTCCAGCTCGTCCAGACCACCTGGCCTCCTCAACTGGCTAGAATGGCTGAGTCGACCTAACTGCAGAAATGATGGTGGCCCCTCCTCAGGGAACTTGTCCATCTCAGGCAGTCTCCAGCCTGTTGTGCTAGCTGGCTGGAATTCCAAGCCAGTGGGTCTTAAATTGTGAGGTGTTGTGGAAGTAGGTCCCACAGAAATGATGCTGCTTGGCTCCCTGGATACAGCCCCCTTCCTAGGGGAGTATAGGAATGACTCTTCCACCTTGCCAGGATTCCCAGGGCCGGAGTCTGTAAAACTCCTGAGTTTCTGTGTGAGCCTGAGCGACTGCTCTGCTGAGACTCTGCACAGCTTTGTGTATCCGACCCAAGGCTCTGTTGGCAAGGGCTCACAAGGGGATCTCCTGATCCACGGGTTGCAAACATCTGTGGAAGAAGGCTGGTTTCCCCTGGCGGGGCTGCGCAATCACTCACTGCGTCCCTTGCCTGGGGGTGAGGGTTCCTTTGGCTCCACACCACTCCCAGATGGGCCATCGCCCCACTCTGCTTTTCTTCATTATTCATGGGTGGAGCCATCTACCTAGTCAGTCTCAATGCGAGAACCTGGATATTTCAGTTAAAGGTGCTGAATTCACTCACTGTTTTCATTCTTCTCTGTGAGAGCCATGGACTGTACCTGCTTCTCATCAACTACCTTGGCCACTCCGTCCCTCTGTGGATAACTTTAAAGCTCAGAAAACAACCTTGCCATCTTTCCTTCAAGAAAAACAATATCTCAATCATGGATCAAGATTCTAGAAAATCTGGCAGGTAGAATAGTCCTTCTGTGGAGGAACCAGGACTAATTAATTTTCTTGAGCCTGAGGTCCTTCAACTAGGTTAAAAAATGAAAGCATAAACCTAATTATGTCTAGCCTATGGGTTACAGCATAGGAATCAGTTAAGGTGAAAATGTTTTTCAGGAGAGGTATCCTCCTTAATTTATTAACATTTTAGTAAATTCTTAGGACATTTTCTCTAGGTCTGAGACATTACAACACATAGAGGTATGCTTTTGGCAGGAAAGAGAAGTCAACGGCCAGAAAACAGGGAAAGAATCTTTGAAGAACTGGGCTCCTGAGGAAGGTAATATTGAAAGGAAAGAGATTCCTACAGAGACAGCAAGTAGATTTGACAAACAAGCATGGTCTACTTCAAAATGTTGCAGAGAATAAGCAGGAAGACGATTCATTTGTTAGTTTCCATTCTGACAATTTTTGTTGGACTTCCAATAACTCAAGTCCTAAGGAAAGGAAAACATTTTCTGAAAATGATATTATCTGAATGACAGCAAAAACTACATTCGTTAGTGATATGTAGAGCAAGGACAGAATCAGTTAAGAATGGAATTGACTATTTTGATTTGAGTCATAGACATGACTTATGAACCCTACACAAATCATTTGATGAGAATGACTAAGATCACAGTCTGGAAGGAAAATCATGTAATCAACCACTCATTTATTTGAAGTATGATTGTAATTAACAAACAACATACATTTTGAATCTCTGAAATCAATTTTTAATTTTTCCGTCACCAAAGAATTGGGGGAAACCTCTTACCCCAGAACCACTAAGAGAAGATGTCTTTCTTCTTTATGATATCAACTCCTTTGCATTTGCTGAAGAGTGTTTTAATTCTGATTAACAGTTTTAGAGTAAGTGCCATGTGGTGATAAGAAGAATGTATATTCTGTAGTTTTGGGGTGGAGAGTTCAGTCATTTCTTGCTTTTACTGTTGTGATTATTTTTTCAGGCTTACATCATTTCCACGGTTTTATTCCATGCCAGCCAGCACTGAAAAAGTTTTAAAATTTCCATCACAGCACACGGAAAACTGTCAAGTCTCTGTCCCTCCACTTGTTTCCAGGACTAAGATATACTTAATGACAATTCTAAGTGCAATTGGTCTCTTCAATAGACTCTGAAAAAAATGCATGCTTTCAATTACATTAGAAGAACACACAAAAATGACACTTTTTCTGATGTGCCTAGCCCTGCAGTTATCTCTGTTCTTAGCATTCTGAATTCTAGGCAGCTATTTTGGAGTTGGTGATCAGCATTATGTCTACCATGTCATTTGTTTTGGTCAGAAGAGTAACTCGCTGATTAGAGTTTGAGCTGAAAATAGATTTCTTGTTGGGAAGAAACCATTACAGAGCTTCAAACACTACTAAACCCCTTCCCAAATACAGTGAGATTCAACAGTTTATCATCTCACAGACACATAAAGACATGGCTTTTTTTAAAAAAGCAATGATAATATTGCTATCCATCTAATGAGGCGAGAATCTCTGTAGAGATCTTCACCAATCCTCAGACACCCCAATCAATTAGACAGGACTTGGCAACTCCACAGTTCAGGCAAAATTAGGTTCTTTGATACAGTAGGAATGCTAGAAAAAAAATATATATTTTGTTAAATCTTCTATAACAATGCTTCTCAAACTGCAGGTTATAACTCAATTATTAGTGAGTTCTGAAATCAATTTAGTGGTTTGTAATTGGCATTTTCTTTTAAATTAGAGTGGAATTAAAGAGGAAAGAAAAGAAGAGGAAAGGCTAAAATGCACTTGTAAGTGTAGGCATTATTTCATGAACCTTTTGACTGTTATAAAGAATAATTAAGCACTTCACCTTTTCATTCAGTAAGCATATTTTAGGTAACTCCTTTAAAAAGTTTAGTGCACATACAGACGGCAGCTGAAGTCTGAGTCCTGCATTCATTCACATTTCACAAAGGAATATCTCTCCTTCCTCCTGCCTGCCTAGAAAAATCCTTCCTGTGAATGCTGTGGGTCTTAAAGTTCAGCAAGTTCTTATTGTACCACACAGCTATTAATAGATGCAAACTCAAGGTCAAGTTGTTCACGTCCTTCCAAGGCCATTAAAGATCCTGAAACACTGTTGAAGCTCAGGGCTGGAGTTTATTGAATGGGAAAAGGAAAAGCAAACAAAACACAGAGGAAATTAGTTAAAAAGAGATGGCAACTACTTACAATATCATACTATGAAAATAATTATTCATGTCTGCTGAACAACATCTCAGGTTCCTCTTTAAATCAGAACAAAGAAACTAAAGGAAAGCAAGATAAAAAAGTAAATTCAAATTACTTGGAACTAGGCAGAGAATGCCAAATAGACCGACAAATAGCAAAGCACTGTTCAGTGACAAAACTACTGGGATCCCCAGAGGGGCGAGGCTCTCTGCCAGTGATAATTAACACCCATGTGCCTCTGTGAGCTCAACCTCATGCTGGCTGTCTTGTACACTTACCCTAAACAGAGCACAGTCTTTTCATCCACCCAGTGAAACCAGAGCAGAGGTCAATCTCTGTCCGAGGGTCAGTGACCCCTGAAAATCTGGTCACATCATCTCTTTATTTGAAACTCTCAGTGTCTCTCTAATACTCTTAGGAAAAAGAAATCCAAATGCCTTAAAGTGACCTACAAGCTCCACTTGTACTGTCTCTGACTCCCTGACTTAGCTTTTCAGTCTCACTCTCTTTGGCTTCCATCTAACCTCTACGATTATCCCCAATGAACTAATTTGCCAAACGTTTCCTAAACAGCAAATTTGGGCGCACGCTCTTCACATTAACTGAAACACATTTCCCATCCTCTAAACTCCACCTTCAGTTCTTACCTCCCTTTCTCTGCTAAACCTTCATTACCCCATGCTTTCTCTTGCTGATGTTGCTGGTCCTTCTCCTGTGTCCCTACAATACCTTGTCCTTTCAGACTATAAATTTTCAGATTATATTCTAGTCACCTGCTTTCTTTCATAGGACCACAGCCCCACATCCCATAGGATACAAACACTACAACAGCAACTAGGTCTTTCTAGTTCATGGTGGTTATTTCTTGATCTTTGTTTCTTGTTTATCCCCAGATCTTATTCAGTGATGAGCAATAATAAACATTTGTTGCCACCCTTACTGTGTTCTCAACATGTACAGAACTCTAGGTCTCCTCTGGGGCTGGTTTTTCACTCACTATCGGTATACCTTCTTTTTGCTTAAATTTGATCATCTGTGAAATGAAAGTTATGGATGGGATTACAGGAAATAATGAAGGTAAAACCCTCAGTGCAGTTTCTGGTACATAAGCATCCCATTCATGCTAATTATTAGGTTGATGCAAAAGTAATCATGGTTTTTGCCATTGAAATTGTAATGGCAAAAACCACGAGTACTTTTGCATCAGCCTAATATTTTACCCTTTTCTCTGTTCTCTAATGCCTGTATATTGACACCTGTCTCACCTAATTGCAACCATTCTCCTGCCCATCCCCTCCATCTGTCTAGGGAGAACACCTGGGCACTAAGACCATCTTATGCATTCCCCTTGGCCATCCCTACTGACTAAGGTAAAATTCTGGGAGCCAAGTTTAGTCAAGATCTTTGGAAACTGCTCAAAAAAAAATTTTTATGGATTTTTAGATTTTAAATATCACCAGCCTCTTCACTGAGTCCTTTTCTGGAGCTACTGCTGAGATACCCTGACCAGAAGTTGTTGTATGTAGAAGATGTCTCCATTTAGCCAACCCCTTGGGGCTAACTGAACTGGATGGACACCTTCAGTGAAAACGTTCTGTGGCCTTCAAACTTCTGTGGAGGATTCTGTTGTGACAAATACACTGAGAGATGCAAAGATCTGTATTCTGGTCCCTGATCTGGTAGCTGGTGACTTTGGACCAATTCCTTAACATGTTTCCACCTCAGTTTTATCATCAGTAAAATCTGAAGGATTGAACAGATCATCTTCTATGTTCCTTTGCAGCTAAAATATTCTTTGATTCTGTGATCCTGTGCTTAGGGTATGTTTTAGTCTGAATTCTAGCAAAAAAGAAAAAAAAAAAAGCCAAACAGACAGATGGCACTCTCAAAATAGGTATTTGAGGAGAATTTAATAAAAGGACTATTTATAAAGATGTGGGCAGGATGTAGGGAGACCACAAAGCATAATGTAAACCCCAGGGCTAGTAATGGCAGAAAACCTCAACCATTCATTCACTTTCTAGAGCCCAGAGAGGCAGGCAAGGAAAGGGTCCCCCGACAATAGCAGTGGCTTTGGCATGGAGGGAGCCAGCCTGAGGTGATCCCCCAGGAAGGGAGTCAAGGGACTATTCACACGCCCAGCCCCCGCCTCCCATTTGGGCTCTTCATTAGCCAACCAAATAGAATCCAGAGAACAAGAGGGCTCACTGATGCAATCCATAAGGTCAGCCACACAGAACATAATACAGGTGGAGGAGGATAGAAAGGGATAATCAGAAGATGACAGCATCCAGAGATGCTGATGACACAGTGATAGAATCTGGGTTCAGGGAGTCTTTTTGCACATGATGAGTTGTAATAATGCAGACAAAAACATTTTTATTGTCTAACAGAGTTTTGCCAGACCCTTGACATTCTAGTTAAGCATAAATCATTTGCAATTCCTTTAAAGAAATGGCACTGTTACCACCAGCTATATCAAATAAACCATAGGTTAGTGAAATGTGAAAAATTGTTGTTACTATGCAGCCTTTTTGGAAATTAACTTATGGCAACATAAAACGTTTAATGTCGCCTAATAACCTATGCATCTTATTATAAAAATCCTTTTGATTAGATGATCTGCAGAGTATCCTTTTGAGGGCAGGCAAAATTATTATTATCCAATTCTTATGTAGATTTATAATTAATCTAACAACTATGATCTGACCATGAATATGCCTTTGCCATCTGGTGTCTTTACGCTGAGTTTGATCATGAATAATACATAACCATCTGACAGCTGAATCCAATCCATAATGCAGCCATACATGATGCAGATCCATCCATAGTATACTAATTTGCATTCTCCATCATTTTTGTCTAATTCTTACCCAGAGCTTTTTCATTGAGTTTCAGCCACCAGGGGAACAATCCACCTACAGACTTGGCCATATGGGATGCAGTGCATATCTTCCAGTGTCCTGGGTCTGATCCTAATTGTCACCAGCCGAGCCAAAATGTGTCACTCCAAACGTGGGCAGGGGTGCTCTTGGGCATTCATAAGATGCTTAATGGGGCTTTCAGCGTGGTGTTGCTGACAGTGTGTGTTTTAATTAGACTTCTAAGTACACATTTATTTTTCCCACTAGACCGGTCCTACATGCAGGTGAAAGAGACAGCCACGTGATTGTAGGTGTCAGACAGTGGTTGTTGAGCACGGCCATATTAAAATAAGTGAAGTGTAAGTATTTTAAATTATAAGTCAAACAAACTGTTGCCCACCTGACTTCATCATCTCACCCTTCTCTGCTGTGACATCTGCAATTTTCCAGGGAGCTGGTACTCAGCTATGACTTCTTCTTTAGTAGGCACATCTGGATTGGTGGAGGCTTTAAAATCTCTGTCTCATGCCTCCCATCTATGTACATTCTAATTCAAATGTGTATGAAACACAGTGTTCGCCAAAATGAAAAACTCTTTGGTGGGCCCAGTTTGGCTAGCAGACCACCATGTTACGAACTTTGTTTCATATGATTACTAAGCTATTTCTCTCCACCAATCTTGAGCCCGAAGCATTCTAACAAGTAGGGCCTGGAATAGTTGCAATTCGCAGCCAAGATCTATTCCCCTTAACAAATTAGTTCTATACTTCCTATAAAATCTCTATTACTATGAGTGGAAATAAAGGCTTGGAGGGTAATTTAGTGCTGAAAGAAATCTGAGGTCTGGGTACGGTGGCTCACACCTGTAATCCCAGCGCCTGGGAGGCTGAGGCGGGTGGATCACCTGAGGTCAAGAGTTCGAGACCAGTCTGGCCAACATGGCAAAACTCCATCTCTACTAAAAATACAAAAATTACTCGGGCGTGGTGGCGGGTGCCTGTAGTCCCAGCTACTCAGGAGACTGAGGCAGGAGAATCGCTTGAACCCGGGAGGCAGAGAGGTTGCAGTAAGCTGAGATCGCACCACTGCACTCCAGCCTGGGTGACAGAGTGAGACTCCGTCTCAAAAAAAAAAAAAAAGAAAAAGAAAAAGAAGGCCGGGCGCGGTGGCTCAAGCCTGTAATCCCAGCACTTTGGGAGGCCGAGACGGGCGGATCACGAGGTCAGGAGATCGAGACCATCCTGGCGAACACGGTGAAACCCCGTCTCTACTAAAAAATACAAAAAACTAGCCAGGCGATGTGGCGGGCGCCTGTAGTCCCAGCTACTCGGGAGGCTGAGGCAGGAGAATGGTGTAAACCCGGGAGGCGGAGCTTGCAGTGAGCTGAGATCGGGCCACTGCACTCCAGCCTGGGCGACAGAGTGAGACTCTGTCTCAAAAAAAAAAAAAGAAAAAGAAATCTGAGTTAAATTTTGTAGTTGCTGAATTTGAAGTGAGAGTAGGCCCACTAATCTTTATATTTGAAAATAGTACCACCTGAATTTAAACATGACATAATCTATATGTATAAATGTGATGGCAAGTATTCTAAGTGGTTGTTTGTTTATTCCACACTGTGTACTTACCAAAATTAGTATTTGATTTTTTTTTTTGAGACAGAGTCTCGCTTTGTCACCCAGGCTGGAGTGCAGTGGCACAATCTTGGCTCACTGCAACCTCTGCCTCCTGGGTTCAAGCAATTCTCCTGCCTCAGCCTCCAAAATGGCTGGGACTACAGGTGCGTGCCATCACGTCTGGCTAATTTTTTTGTATTTTTAGCAGAGACGGGGTTTTACAGTGTTAGCCAGGATGGTCTCGATCTCCTGACCTCGTGTTCCACCCACCTCGGCCTCCCAAAGTGCTGGGATTACAGGCATGAGCCACCGTGCCTGGCCAGTATTTTTTTTTTTTTTTAATTGTGACTGTGAATAGCAGATCTTGTAGTTCCATTTCCATTGAACCTTCTTATTTCAGCCAGAGCCATTGTTGAAAAGCCACTTTTCACATTTGTTGCTGGAGCTGTGGCCCAGTTTCTGTTGCATAGGTCCACCTGCTCTGTGCTTATGATCACATCTTTCTGTCCACAACTAACTGAAAGGAGAAGGACCTAACTCAAGGGTATAAGGCAAGCAATCTTCAAGTCAGCCAGTGGCCCACCACGTGGGCTAGTACCAGCGCTTTGGCCTTCAGGGAAAGAAGCCCATGGGCCAAACTGATCAGAAATATATTCTTGGGAAACTTGAATATGAGATGTAGAGATTTGGCAGTTGTTGATGGGGGAAGAAGCTGAGACTCTCAGAGAAGGCAGTAAACAGAAACCAAGAGTGGGCAGAAGCTGTGACATCAGTAGAAGAGTGGCAGGAGCAGGTGGAGTTGAGAGAGAATTCGAGTCATCCCATAGTGGATGGACAGAGGCAGGAGAATGGATGCATGGTGCTTGGTGAGGGAATGAGATAGCCAGGTGCTAAGCTAAGGTTCTAGTTAAATTGCCAATTTGTGTATTTATCTCCTCTGTCTAACCCCAAATAGTACTTGATTGCAATCCTGTCCAAAAAAAAAGCCTGTTTAATCATGTAATTTCTGAAAGATTCTGAGAAAATTAATAGGTTTAAAATGGAATAAAATTGGTTTCTGTATTATCAAATTAAGTCTCTTTAATGACCAAGAGTGATGTGTACCTATAATTCTTATATTTCAATTTGGAATCTACTCTTTCTGCTCTCTACTTGTATAATTAGTGTTGCTGAATAGGGTATGAGACATTTGAGGAAGTAATCTTTCATTGAGTAGCTCCTGTGCATTGCAAGGCATTTAGCATCATGGGCTCAATGAATGCCTAAAGTCACCCTCCCTCCTTCCCATTGCGACATTTAAAAATAAATCCACACATTTTCAAATGTCCACTGGGGAGTAGTACTAGTCCCGGTTAAGAACAATTGATCCAAGGCTTTCCATTCTTCCTGGGACAGCTCAAATCCAACCTTCTCTTTATTTCTTTGATTATTCGAGACTATATTGATTTCTGTACCTTCTTTGAATTCCAGCTGCACTTAGAGTCAATAATGCATTATTGAGTTAATTGTGTTCTAATTGTTTCACGTATGTTGGTTTCCCTTCTCGGCTTGCTCATAATTCTTTAAGAGCAGCAACAGTGTCCAAGATATCTGTTGTATCACACACTGTGCCTAACTAAGTACTGAATGCTTAATGAATTCTAACCAGCTCCTCATAATTTAGTCTCTGCTCAACTCTTCAACAATGTTTCCTACTATATCTCCACCATCATCCCTGGCCCTTGTCCCTCCAGCAGCTAGAAGAAGCTCATTAGAGTTTCCTAAACATACCATATTGGCTCAACATTATGCCTCCACATAATGCTGTATCTTTTGCATGTAAAATGCACTTCAATTGACTCTCTTCTAGGTAAAATCTTATCCAATCTTCAAATTCTAGCCTCTCTGGTGAATTACTCCCATCTCTGTAGTTTTTATAAACTTGTATTGATGAATAACTTCTCTGTTTACTTGGTTCTTGCTCCTAAAAAGGGCAGTAACTGTGTCTAATTGATTTCCTTGACTCCTAGCATGACAACTGGCACTCACTAGAAGCTGAATAAATGCTGGTTGATTATAGCTTATTATACTATATTTTTAACATTCATAAGTATGAGCCATACCATAAAGAATAGAGAAGAATATTGGTCACTAAATAGAGGCAGCTATTTCCTTTTCCTTCACTGCACCTTGCTTTTTGCTCAGTAACTCTAAGAAATAGAATTCAGGTGCCCCATTACTGTTCAGAGCTTAATTCCGACTTACATATATTAGACAGTTTCATTAATGTACCTGACGCAGTCATCTTGGTTGTGCCTTGTTTAATTTCTCTCATTTGGTTTGCTCCTTTTTACAATTGTAGAAAGGAGCAAACAAAATACTGAAAACACTACATCAACTGTTAAGAGTGAGAAATTTACTCAAACTGAACACTCAACTGGGAGGGAAAAAAACTGTGTTTTATTAGAATAGATTGTTTCATTCCTATTTAGCACTTGACTTGGAGAGGCCTCCCCTGTGACTCCCCTGTAGTAGAGAGCAGTGATAGCCATATGATTATAAAGAATGTCATACAAAATAATAATAAAAATAATCCTATGGGAAACACTGTCAGCTAATACACTATTAAGCAGAGAAGCATTTATAGATACACATGAATTAACAGGGGTTCTGGACTCAGAACTCTTTTAAAAAAATCATAGCCCTGATGAGGAAAGTCTGGAAATCAACCATGGCCTCTATTTGGCTTCAGTAATGACTGATGGAGTTCTAGTTGATAAGGAAAAGAAAAAGAAACATGTCAGGGACATACTAATTGCTTATGGGCCAAAGACCTGGATCCTGCAAAGTGTTGCCTGGGCCTTCCTCAGGAATTGAAAGACACTGCCTCCGTGTCACTCTGTGAGGCCTCTTCATATCACCAGGGACCATGGAGGTGGGTGGGACTGGACACCCACAGATACTAAGAGAACCAGAAGCTACAACCTCAACATCAAGAGAAGACTGAGTGAGGAATGGAAGAGAGAAGAATTTTGCAAGCTGAACTGCCGTTCATTGCTTTCCTGGTATTTCTATTTCTAGAAACTAAGTTTCCAGCAATTAAACAAGTTGTTGACTAGTCCCCAAATTTAATAGAAGTTTCATTAGAGAATGCCTGGAAATGGCAGCACGATGTATGAAATGATTGTTGAGGGAACTCTATTAGAAATGTCTGCCTTTGAAAATGCTTTTTAATATGCACACATTTTTATATTAACTTCTTTGTATAAATTGTATTTGTTTTATATTTGGCATGTTGGCAGGGACAGGTAAAAGGGCAACAGTCATTTCTTTTGTGAAATTGAGATAATAGTTCCCTTCCAATATATGAAGTAGAAATAATAAATGTAATATATCACTGCACCAGACACAGAGGAAGGGTGTAGTCAATGGTTAATGTTATGATATACATCAAGGGTTGAAGGATAGAGTATTGCTCTCTCACCAGATTAACATACCATTTAACCAAATATTTTGATCATACTAAAAGCTACTCAAAGGGATCAGATAAGCCATTTGATCCTTTTCTCAAAGGAGAGCCCCTAAAATTACAAGCAAACAACCCATTTTGCTCAGGCTCACTCACTTGCTTAGTAACTAATTTCTTTTCTGAAATTTAGGGGCACAGATTACAATTCTGGTACCCCAAGAAATATTTTAAAACAGATCATAGCCACCCACCCACCTGACAGCTTCTAGATATTTCTTCCCTCATCTTTTCCATGGGCTTTACTACGCTTCTAGTCAGAGAAAGAAGCACCATGACGTAATGGAAAGGGCTTGACCTTTGGTATTAGAAAGATTTGAGTTTCAATACAGATTTTTAAAATTATTGGCCATGAAACATTGACAGGTTACTTAATTTGCCTGAATCTCATTCTACTTATCTACAAATCAGTGTAGGTGGGTGTATGCAGTATTGGGGAGAGATTATAGATAACAGACTAGAGATTTGCCGGAAAAAAAAATAGAATTAATAGTCCTAGTACATGCTACATAAGTAATGGATTCTGTTTATTATTGTGTTATTGCTACATCTCTCCTCTCACCCCTCCCCCAAAATTATTAGGTTGGTGCAAAAGTAACAGCTATTTTTGCCATTACCTTTAATGGCACAAAGCTCAATTACTTCTTGCCCCAACCTAATAATAGCTCAACAATAATTTAGGGCAAGAATATTAGATTAGGAATTATCAGCCCTTCATTTTGATGCAAGTACTATTTATTTCTTCTAAAATGTGTGGCAGTTTGATTTGCCTCTCTGAGCCTTATTTTCCTCTTCTGCAAAAATAAGTTGGTAAATTGGGATTATGTAAAATTTCTCTTTTACTCTTCAAATTCTGTTTCCATCATTAATTTTGTTTCCTCCCTGAGGCTAGCACCTCATTTTTAAAAAATTTCATCTTGTTTTGTTTTGGTTTTAACTATTAATAATGAAATAATATTAGATATACAGAAAATTTTCAAGAATAATGCAGAGTTTTCATATATCCTTCACCAAGATTCCCCTAACCTTGATACAATACTATAAACTCATCTATAGGCTTCATTCAATGTGATGACTAATTTTATACATCAACTTGACTACGCTCAGAGATACCCAGATAGCTCGTAAAACATTGCTTCTGGGTATGTCTGTGAGGGCATTTCCACAAGAGATTAGCATTCGAATCAGTAGATTCAACTGAGTAAAAGAGATTGTCTTCACCAATGTGGATGGCCATCCAATCCACCCAGGGCTCCAGTAGAATCAAAAGGTAGAGGGAAGGCAAATTCTCTTTCTTATTGAGCTGGGACATTCATCTTCTCCTGCCCTCAGATGTAGATGCTCCTGGTTCTCAGGACTTTTGAATTCAAACCGAGACCTAGACTTCTGCACTCCCAACCCCTTAGTTCTCAGCCTTTCAGACTTGGACCAAGACTTATGCCATCTGCTCCCTGGTTCTCAGGCTTTTGGACTCAGACTGAATTACACCACCAGCTTTCCTGGTTCCCCAGCTTGCAGACAGCAGATTGTGGGTCTTCTCAGCCCCCATAATAGCATTGAGTGAATTCCTATTTTAGACACATAAATATTATATCGGTTCTGTTTCTCTGGAAGACCTTGACTAACACATTCAGATTCCTCCAGTTTATTTCCTAATGTCATTTTTCTGTGCCAGAACCCAATCCAGGATCTTACATTACATTTAGTCATCGTGTCTCTTTAGTCTCCTCCAATCTGTGACAGTTTCTCAGTCTTTCCTTGACTTTCACAATTTTGACACTTTTGAGGAGTGTTTGTCAGATATTTTGTAGAATAACCCTCAGTTGGGGTTTGTTGGATGTTTTCTTATGATTAAACTAAGGTTGTGGGTTTGGGGAAAGAATATCACAGAGATGAAGTACCCTTATCACGTCATACCAAATATATGATATCAACATGACTTGTTACTGATAATGACTCATTATTGGTGATATTGTCATCTTGACCACTTGATTAAAGTTGTATCTTCCAGATTCCTCCACTGAAGAGCTACTATTCTTTTTCTTTGTCTTTGTCTATTCTTTAAAGCAGATCACTGAGTCCAGCCCACACTCAAGAGGAGGAAAATAAAACTCTATCTCCTGGACAAAGCTGTATCAAAGAATTTGTAATCCTCTAATTATAAGCTATTTGGATGGAGCTTTCAGATAGCAAGAAGAAACCTTCCAAATACCCAGAGGCAGTATTCAAATACATTACTCTGGGTTCCCTAATTATCTACCATGACAGAATAAATATTTGACTTCAACTGAACCTGTAAACACTCTTGATAATTGACCAAATCCCAGGTATGCCATATGCCTACCAGAAAGATGTACAAGCTAATATTGGGAAAGTATAGAAATAATTATTTCAATAATTTTGGAACTATACTGTGATATGTATTAAAAGGACAAAAATGCTTTTATCTCAGCACCAGCTTTACCAATGAAATAATCTCTAGACAAAAAATAAAAAGCAGTGCTACAGGGTAACTATGTTGTTTAAGGTAAGGATATGTCTCTGATGGCAGGTATGGGGTATGGGAAAGACAGCTGTGTGTTCATAAAATCCTGTTTTATTTATGATTTTTCCTCCCTGGTACACAGACAGACCAAACTTTCCAGCCCATTATAGTTAGATAGGAGCATAAATTCCAGATCTGGCCTCTAAAACCTCCTCCTGTGTACTCCCTCCTTTTCTCTTGTCTGCTGACTGAAGTTAGGAGTTTCAGTGGAGGCCTCTGAGGTCCTATGGGAGGGAGAAGGCACTAGATAGATAGAGCCTCTGTCCCCAAATGGCTGCAAAGACCACAGCCCCTGCTGACCCTTACTGAACTGTGAAGTGAATGAGAAATGAGGCTGTATTGTGTTTACCCACTGAGATTCGGGGGTTGTTTGTTATAGCCACCAGATTTGCCTGACCAAAATAGATGGAAGTCCCCAGAGGGTAGAATTTGTTTCCACTAAATTGCTTGTCTAAGGCCTAGCACAGTCCCATATGCAGATGGGACCTAAATGCCTTTGAAGACGAAGAAAAGAGAATAACAAATCCCACATCACTGCAGAGAGGCATTTGGTTTGCAGGAATAAGTACAGCTAAACTCTATGACGCTTTCACAAAGATTACCTGCAAAAAAAAAAAAAAACCCAAAAAATGGAAGGATAAATTTCCATTGAAAATGGTGGCAGAAGCAATAGGCTTAAAAACAGCTCAGGTTAAATGAAAGTTTCCCAGAGGTTTCTGATTCACAATTTTGAGCCAGTATAGTAGCAATTATTTCAAGTATTCTTCAATTACACTCTGGTGTGCATTAATAGCACAAAAATCTATTTATCTCAGTACCAATTTTACCAATGGCAAGTTGGATAGGAAATAAAGCATAATCAAACTTAGTGAAACATAAATTGAGATACTTGACTGGATTTCTATAGCTTTCTAAGAAACTGCCTACCTGGTCATTGTAAAGACATTAATTCTAACAACTCCACATGTGAACACCCTGAGAGTTAACATATTGATACTGAATAATACTTTCTCCAGGCATTTGGAGGCTTTTATCTTGATGTCCAAAAGCTCTATCCAAATAGCTTATAATTAGGGGATTACAAATTCTTTGATATAACTTTGTCTAGGAGGTGGCACTTTCTTTATTCCCCTCCTCTTGAATGTGAACTGGACTTAAAGACTTGCTTCTAAAGAATAGAGTGTGTTAGGGGAAAAAATCGCAGCATTTCAGTGGAGAAATCTGGCATTCACCACCTTAACCAAGTAATCAAGGTGACAGCATTACCAGTAAAAAGTCATGCTGATATCATGTACTTCTTGATATGATATGATGAGAAGGGACTTTACTTCTGCAGTATTCTTTCCCTAAACTCATAGCTACAGTCTAATCATGAGAAAACATCAGACAAACCCCAACTGAGGAACATTCTACAACTCCACTTCATCAAGAGTTGGTGTCTTTCCATTGCCGTATATCCCATAAAAAACCCCATTCTGCTATATTAACAATAGAGACCCAGTTTTTGTGATCAAACCTCAACACTTTATATTTCACTGAGTACATTATTCTTTTCTTACTTTCATTACATAGTGAGACTTATTTATAGGAACTATATTTTGTTGAAGTTTCATGTGTAGCTAACACCAAGGTCCATCCTGGCTTCCCTCTCCTCTCACGTTCTGGAGAATATCCCAAAGACACAAGCTTTTTGCTCTGACCTTAAGAACTTGTGACCAACAAGAATGAATTCACCAAAAACTTCTAGACTGACTGACTACGATTCTCACATTTAGTATCCCCATATTTTGCAAACACTGAGCATTTTTAGTGTGCCTGCAGAGAAATGTTGCCACCCTCACTGTGGCAAGATACACGAGGAAGTTTGTGGCTTCCTGCCTTCTCTGGTCCAGCCTTCAGAAGACTGACTAAGAACAGCTGAGAATTACGCATTATACCACGGTTCACTGATACTGGAGAGGGCTCCATGTCATCATGTGTGTAGTTGTAGTTGTTTTAACTATGAAAAGACAAAACCCAACAGGTACTTCAGGAAAAATGCAGAGAACAGATATAGCTAAGAAAGGACTAGCTCCCCTACGAGAGGTAATTTAATCACCAATTCATTAATTTAATAGCTGCTATGCACTCCTTCATTGATGACCAACCCCATGCGTGAACTCCCTCAGAAAGCTGACATATTGATATTGGCAAAATGGATTCATGTTGACTACAATAAGCTGTGAACAAATTCTACTAAATTAACTCCGCTCCATGTCACACAGTTCCTAATATTTAGGGCTGGGTTCCAACGCCTGGATGGATATTAAAGCAATCCAGACATGATTGGATTTCACCTCAAATTTTCTCTGAGGAAATCAGTCTTTTATCCTAGCTGTTGCCTTTGGCCGCATAAGCTCAATGAAAATGCCCTCTTTGGAGTAGTTTTTACTAAATCTAATTATGCTGCCTAGTTTGTGGATCCTGCTGTTTTCTATTTGGTTTCTCTGTTTTCCTTTTTTTTGTGAGTGTGAGGGGTGTTACTTCCTTAGTATTCCTATTACAGACCAAGTTCTCCTCAACCCCATTCATCTCTTGTGGATATAAGAAATCATTAGCCTAGCGCTTCAAGGGCCTTCAAGTGGGTTTAGTCTTACCCAGGGATTAACCATTTGGCTGTCTATGTAAGGGTGACTATATACTTTGTCTTCCAAATTGGGACACTTTTTAGAGAGCTATTATTGATTATGCCTTGACAACAGGCATAAACCAGGGCTGTCTTGGACAAACTAGGGCATATGACAACACTACTGGGAATTCAAAGCAGAGCTGTGTGCTCCTATGTCTCAGATATTATAAAATCTTCCACAAGACATTTATTTCCTTCAGGGGACTTACAAAACAGGCCTGTTTACATTACATCAGCTAAAGACAGTGTAGTATAGTGGTTAAGCACAAGGGCCCTGGCACCCCACCCACCAATACCACACCACCTGCCCATAAGCTGTGAATGATGCCTTCCTATCTCCCAGCTATAGAACTAGATCTCCTGGGCTCAAATTCCAGCACTTTCATCTCCAAGATGTGTGACTTTGGAAAGTCACTTAGCCTTCTGAGTCTCAGTTTCCTTTTCTATAAAATGACAATAAAATTTGAAAAGATTCATAAGATTATGAGGAGTACATGAATCAATAAATGTAAACCAATTATTCAAAGGTCTGGCATGTTGTAAACACTCAATTATATATTGTCTGTTTTGACAATCTTTTTCTTCATGAGAACATATCATGGGTGTGGGATGCTTTCCAGTCTTGCCCGCTTGTAAATGCTTGATTATCCTCCCTGTTTGGTCAGGCAACCCTTCTGGCTAAGTACTCTGAGCTGATGTGACTGGTTATTTTGGGCTCTGACTATTGCATAGGCATTTTTGTCTACCCATTATTTCTTCAGACACTGGCTCCTTTTTATTTTTAGTATTTTTGTAAAGTTGCCTCCAGCCAAGTACACTGAGTACCATTTCACCATTCAGAGTCACTTTATACAATAAAGTGTTAAGGAACACACCAAAATGAATCTGCAACTTCACTTTTAGTGACACATGACTCTGTCTCCATATCTTCATGTCAGACATTGGTTTCTAGTCTATTACAGCCTGAAGGTTACAAAGGAATGCATCTTTAGAATCGTCATTAGTATCTTCTGCTAGAATATGTATGACTCTCTGTGACAATTTAATAAATCTTACATGAAAATTACAATGGGGCCACTTTTCATCAAAGAAACGGTGAAAAAAGGGGTGTGTTCCAGGTCTCATAAGAAACATGATCATCATTCTTGCTGGTGTATTGTGCCGCTGGATACAACATCTCATCCAATCTAAAAGCAGAAAAAAGACCTACCCTAATCTCTCAGTAGTGTGAAGTCGAAATTATTTATGTGAATCATTATTAGAGGCAAGAGAAAAACAAATATGCTACATTGTGCTCTTAAGCATTTTGTTTATTTACATTCATTTATTAAGCTAGTTAGACTTAATTTCAACATCGTATTTTTAACTTTGCGGGAATGGGAGGGAGTCTAGAGGGGAATAGTCCTCACAGTCATAGAACGCATACCCCTCCTCCACTCCATAATCATCATTATCATCATCTTAATTGCAATTAGCACCAACAATTACTGAGCATTTCTCCACTTCTGGCCTTTTACATGCCTAATCTCATTTAATCCTTAAAATAATTCTATGATATAGGTTCTGTCAGCAACATCACAGTGCAGGACTCAGTATAAGGATACGGAGGTATATTAAAGTTAAATGACTTGGCAATCCATGAAGTGAAACATAAAACCAGGTCAGGATAGATTTAAAACTCACATTAACTATAAGGTTATATCTTGTGTCTTCATGAGAGGAGATATGGAATAACTATTCCTGTCAAATATACAAAAAGCACATGTTTACTGACTGTAAGTCTGTACAAATATTTTTAATTCATGAAGAGTAGCAAGTAAATATCACACCTATACAATACTATTTTACCAAAGTATGCAATTGGTAAGAATCCTAGTATGCTATTGTGTGCTTTGCAAGACAGACATCTTGGAATTTGAAAGTAATAACCAGCTGGTAACCATCTTTCTTAAAGCTATTTTATTCCTCTGTCCAACAAAGTATATGCCAAAGTTCAAGACCAAGAATGCTTCTTCACAGAGTTGGACCTTGCAGTTGTTTCTTTGATGAATGACTTCCATGTCAAAGAGACTAGGCAAATGTTCTAGAGTGGTTCACTGCCATTATGCCTTAAATGTTTTAAGATTGGTTACATCTGTACTCTCATACTGAGGGAATTTTCTAAGGGGCAAATGGTGTGTTCTGGAGACTTCAGTATAAGACTAAGCATGAAAATCATCATAGTAAGTAACATGTAAAGCACTTAATAGGTCCTAAGTACTTCATATATATTAATTTATTTAATCGTCCCAGTAAACTTATGAAATAGTGGCAGTTTTAGTGCCATGTTACAATTAAAGAAACTGAAAGGTAGCCACTCTAAGTTGTGGGCCCAGGATATCTTCGGGGGAAAAAAAATCTCAGCATTAATCTGTGTCCTTGATTCCAAACCAGGGCAGAGCTAGGTTAGCACCGGAAATATGAACCTAAACTGGGCTGGCTGTCATTTATTGAGCATTTACAATTCCTTGGCATAGCACTAAGCACAATAAGAATAGTATTTTACTGCACCCCCACTTAAATCCTTCACGATAGGAATTATCATTCCAGTTTTACAGAGATGAAACCAAGATTCGCAGGGTTTAATTGCTTGTTGTCACACAGTGATAAGTGGCACAATCAGTATTTAGACCCAGGTGTATTCAGCTGTAAGTCTGTTTTAACTTCCATGACATAGAAGAAACCCTTATTTAGATCAAATTTTTTTCTGCCACTTGAATGTTATATATTTTGCTTTTTTCCTTCCACAGATCATTCTTAATTTGTTAAGTCCCATTCTTATACATACTTTTCTCTATGTTTAAGTTTATTGATATCCGTGTCTCCCAAACAAGTAAAAAACTTGAGCATATATTTCCTTAAATCTCTTTTGCCCTTGCACGGGTAGTATTATCTAGCATGTTGATTCCTTATTGGTAAAATGATACAGCTTTTTAAAAATCATATCTCCTTCAGACATTAATAAGCTTGATCAACTTCTTCATAAAAGTTTTATTTCCCATATCCATTTCTCCATCCAAATTGATTACAATGGACTGAATGTTTGTATTTCCCCAAAATTTACATGTTGACATTTTCTTCCCCAAGGTGATGTGATTAGGAGGTTGGGCCTTTGGGAGGCGATTAGGTTATGAGTGTGGAGCACTCATGAATAGTACTGATGCTCTTATGAGGACTCCAGAGAGCTCGGACGCCCCTTCCTCCATATGCATGTACAAGAAGAAGCTCTCAGTGCAACCCAGAAGAGGGCCCTTATCAGATCCTGACAATACTGGCACCCTAATCTCAGCCTTCCAGCCTCCAGAACAATAAGAAATATGTGTATAATGTTTATAAGCCACTCAGTCTATGGTACTTTGTTATAGCAACCAAAGTGGACTAAGACATTGATCTTGCTTTTCGGCAGACCATGTCTCCCAGGAGCATTTCAAATAGGCTCTTTTCTTTTTCTTCCTTCAAATTTATTTCAAGTTCCAGGGCTACATGTGCAGGATGTGCAGGCTTATTACACAGGTAAACGTGTGCCATGGTGGTTTGCTGCACAGATCAAGCCATCACTTAGATATTAAGCCCAGCATCCATCAGCTATTCTCCTTGATACTCTCCCTCCCCCAGCCTCCACACAGTCCCCAGTGTGTGTTGCTCCCTACCATTTGTCCATGTGTTCTCATCATTCAGCTCCCTCTTATAAGCAAAAACATGTGTTGTTTGATTTTCTGTTCCTCCATTAGTTTGCTGAGGATAATGGCCTCCAGCTCGCCATGTCCCTGCAAAGGACATGATCTTGTTCCTTTCAAATAGGATCTTTGAGTGAGAAACTTTATTAAACTTTGTAGGTTTGAGAATTTCTTTATTAAAATGGTAGTTAATCTGGGTGGGTTTTTCCTTGAAAACTCTGAAGACATTATTCGGTGTTAAATGTTGAGAAGCCTGACATATTCTGGCATTTCTTAGGGTCTTTTCTTTTGACCTAGAAGCTTTAAAAATTTTCTCTTTGTCTTTATGCTCTTAAATTTTGCTATAAACTGTGTGGATATTCATTTTTGTTTTTCACAGTCTTGTTTAGTACCCTATCAGCCTTTTAATCCTGAGCTCTTATCTTTCTTTAATCCTGAGAAATTCTTGTTCATATTTCTTCCTCTGTTGGTCCTTTTTCACTTTCTGAGAATTCTATTTTATGGATTTTGACACATTTATTTCTGTGTTTCATGACTCTCAACACTTCTCCTGGGTTCCAACTCTTCCTGATAGTTTCCCTTCCCAGTATCTTCCAGGTAGTTTTGTGACCCAACCTTTCAGTTCACTGATTTGTGTCTCAGCTGTACTCATTCTGCAATTTCAACTGTTCCTCTAATTTTTTATCTGAAAAGTTATGTTTCCAAGTCAAATCTTTAAATTAATTCTTCTTTTTTCCTGCTGCATGCTTTCAAAAACTCCCCTTATCTCTCGGAGAATGTTCATTTAGGACCATTTTACATTCATATTCTGTTTCATTAGCTCTGCTTTCTCCGGAAAGGCCTGTTACTTCAGTTATCATTCTTATTTAGAAATATTTCATCTTTTTTTCCTTGGGAGCATTTCTTTTATCCCTTTAGGCAGTGGCTTTGGCCCTGTCTTGGGTTTCTTCAGAGACTAGAGGTGCTGGGGAGTTGCCCTAGGGCAGAATACACTTCTAGTGCTGCAGTCTGGACTCCGCTATTCCAGTCCCTCTATCCAAGTTTCCTGTTGCTCCCAGTCTCACAGGACGTCTTCCCTGGGCATTTTTCTCAGCATCAGTGGGGCAGCCACCCCTTGTTATGCTTGCCTAGTGTAGGAGGATGGGGTAGGAATGGAGGGCACACACAGTGGCCAGTTCGCCTACCTGACCCCCTTGCCATGGGCTTTCCACCCTAGAAAGACAGCTGACAAGTTCCTGTTAAGTTGCGCTATATGTGTGAGAAAAGGCAATAAACCCTGTGACCCCACATTGAATTTCCAGGTTCAGCCCCACCAGGAAAATATGAAGGAAAGAAAAGCATTATTTATAAGACAGAACTTCACAAATTTTCTCCCATCATCTTCCTTCTGTTTCCTGCCTCTGCTCTCCCACCAAAAATAAGACCAATCCTCTCTTTCTTTCTAAGCAAGTTTTGATTTTATGTTAGTTATTGAGACTCTCAATGTCTCTATATCTCCTGTGCTCAGCTTCATAGGTGAATGACCTATGTGGTTACACAGGATCCCATGCTTACAAGGCCCCCACACATGGTTTAATACTCTTCTTTTACCATCTTGAAATTCTAGATACTTTCTGAACAGGAGGCCCAGCATTTTCACTTGTGGGATGCACCACAAATTACGTAGCCATTGCTGCCTGTGGCATTTCCAAGTTTGACTTCGGCAGCTTGTATTGAATCACCAAGTTATCCAAGACCAACTAAAGTTATATTTCTAGAGAATTCACTTCAAAATTCCCTCTACATAATTAAGCAGTGACTACTTCTTCAGCTTTAACAAAGTTCCAACAGATTACTTTTGGGGGAAAGAGGGATGGTTCAGAAGAGCATCTCTTGCTAACTAAAAGAAGCAGCACCTTTAAGCCACCTGCCTCAGATATTGAGAGGAACTGGAGGATCCTGAAATATCCACCACCACTACTGCCATCCCTTTCCCACCTCCTGCCTTTTTTGTTCATTTTGGTAAATCTGAGTTCGGGAATCACAAATTTTGGTAGATGAAGCTTCACGGTTTATCGTAACCCAAAATAGTTTATAGATGCATGCAAAACCATGCACATGCATCTAGACACATCTAGAAAAATATTTTCCTGGAAATAGGGCATATAGTTTTTACAGATTATCAAAGACATTCAGATAAAGAAGAGGCTATAAAGGTTACTGTAATCCATGGGTTCTCTGTGTGTGTGTGCGTGCGTGTGTGTGTGTGTGTGTGTGTGTGTGTGTGTGAAAGACAGAATTCAGTTTTTCCTAGACAGATGTACACACATGCAGAGCACAACACATAAAAGATTTTCTTACCAGAAACTATATTATCTTACCACAAATATATGATCTAATTATTGATGAGATATACTTGAGATTAGGATATTCTGCAGATTTTTTGCTTTTAATGTCAAATTTTAAAAGGATCAACAAACACAAGTCCTGCTCAAAATGATTCACTTCTTGTTAATCCTCTTTCCAGGTTTCCTTTCTTTGCAGCTTTCTAATTGCAAAACTCCAAATGATAATTATTATTTTTATAATTTTCCCAATTGTGCATGACAATGACAGAGGTAATTTATTGCAAGGATTTTCATTTATGCTAATTATAATATGTTAGATTTGTCTATTAGCAAACATTTCTTTAAAGTAAGGAAAGGCCATTCACTTTCATTGTTACTGAATCCACTGCTTTTCTTTCCAAATTTCCCTTCCTTCCCAACCACTGCCCTGTTCCACCTCAGGGGTGCAAAGTCCTGACCACTCCAATTAATTAATAGCTTTCAACAAAGAGAAGAAATAAAATTCATGGCTTATTGTTTTTTCTAGCTCACATTGATAATTATCAGAGTCGAAGGTTAGAAATGTACAGTGATGGGCATTCTGATGCATTCCCTAGCATTAGAGTCAAAGATTAGTAAAAGCTTATAGAAGAAAATGAAGAAATGAATACACACTAGTAATAATAGCTGACATGTATAGTGTTTTATTTTCCTGATGGCATTTTACAGATATTTTCAAACAACCTAGGCCTAAAGAGTTATCATCACCCCATTTACATATGAGGAAACTGAGGCACAGAGAAATAAAATTATTTGACCACCAACAAATAACTAGTCAGTAGAGGATTCAGGACTTGACCAAGCAGTTTGATTCTAGAAGTCAATGCTTATAACCACGACATCATATCTGCTTCCAGAATCAGAGCTTCTCATTATTATGAGAACACCGGAGCTACCACATATCTCATGTCTTTGTCAGTTTGGGTTGCAATCACAAAATACTGTAGGCCGGTGGCTTAAACAACAAATGCTGATTTCTCACAGTTCTGGAGGCTGGGGTGACCAACATCAAGGTGCTGGCAGAGCCAGTGTCTGGCCATAGCGTGCTTCCTGGCTTCTGCACAGCTGCCTTTTGCATCTTCACATGACAAAGAAGGAGAACAAACACACTCTCTCCTGTCTCCATTCTTGAGAACTTCACCATCATGCCCTAATCACCTTTCAAAGGGCCCGTATCCTAATACCATCACATCTGGGGCGAGTATTTCGATCTAATTAATAGAATTCCAACTAACAGCAAACAAATTAGATCACATGATTAGTCTACACAGGTTTATTAAAGGTGAACAAGAAATATCCTATAGGATTTTTGAAATAATGAAAACATACTAAAGAGCCCCATGAGGCCTGCAAAGAGTGCAGGAAATGCCATGTTGGGGAAGCATAGACCTACTCCTTTCCATGGAAGCAATGCCCGGTTTTCTACACCCCTCAGCTTCTAATCCATGTCCAACTTATAGTTAGGATTGAAGAAACATTTGCTGAATTGAACTACATTACTATTATTATTATTATTATTATTACTTTTATTGAAAAGGAGTCTCGCTCTGTGGCCCAGGCTGGAGTGCAGTGGCGCATTCTCCACTCACTGCAACCTCCACCTCCTGGGTTCAACTGAGTCTCCTGCCTCAGCCTCCCGGTTAGGGGCATCCACCACCATGCCTGGCTAATTTTTGTATTTTTAGTATGAGGTCGCAAACTCCTCACCTCAAGTGATCCGCCCACCTCCGCCTCCCAAGATGCTGGGATTACCGGCATGAGCCACCGCACCCGACTGAACTAAATTAAAGGTAACCTTGCACTAGTCACATCTCTAAAGCTAAATTTCTCCACCTGTAAAATGAAAAGGTGAATCTAGATCAATGGCTTTTAGCCCTGACTGTACCTGAGCATCACCCAGAGAGCTTATAAAGAAGCATTCATGGCCGGGTGCGGTGACTCACGCCTGTGGTCCCAGCACTTTGGGAGGCCTAAGCAGGTGGATCAAGTCAGGAGATCGAGACTATCCTAGCTAACACGGTGAAACCCCGTCTCTACTAAAAATACAAAAAGCCGGGTGTGGTGGCGGGCGCCTGTAGTCCCAGCTACTCGGGAGGCTGAGGCAGGAGGATGGCACGAACCCGGGAGGCGGAGCTTACAGTGAGCCGAGATCGGGCCACTGCACTCCAGGCTGGGCAACAGGGCGAGACTCTGTCTCAAAAAAAACAAGAAGCATTAATGTTCCAGTTTCACCCCAAGATTTTGGTCTAAAGTAGGTTACACGCTGTCCTACCCTTTTTGAGGCTTCCAGTGATTCTAACTTGAGGCTAGAGTTAAAAACCACAGACTAGTGATTCTGAAAATTTGTTTTCTGGACAAGCAAACTTAATCCATCAATAACTCAAGGTCACACTGAAAATAGCTCTCCTTTATCTTGCATAGAGGTGTAGACAGATGAGGAATATTTCCCATAGAACAACTGCTTAATTAACTAGCATATTTAATTTCTTTTCCTTTTTTTTTTTTTTTTTTTTTTTTTTTGCCCGAGTAGCTGGGATTAAGGGTGGCCGCCCAATCTCCCAGCTAGTTTAGCTTATTTTGCGTACAGACGTTCATTTCTTTCTTTTTTTTTTTGTGGGGGTGAGGGAAGAAGAAAAAAAAAAAAAAAAAAAAAAGACAAGATAAAAGGTGATCTTTTCTTCATCTACTGTCTTGACAATCATATTTTATTTCTTTTTCTTTTTTTAAAGGCAGCTACAGTTAATTTATTCTCTTTGGTATATTATAGCTTGGATATTCTATACCTTTTTTAGTATTTATTTAAATAACATTGGGTTGCCAATTTTTATATTGCCATGTATACCTTATCTAACTAACATCTATCATCACCAGCCTCTGATTAAAAAGAAAAAACTACTTTAACATAAAATATAGGAAGATCATAATCTTGGAATAAATCCTTTCTTGAGAAAGACTGTTTTTTATTCTGAGATTAGGATAACAGAACACAGGAAAAATCTACTTAAACTGTTTTGATGAAGAAAAGCCACAATATAAAATTTCATGTTATTACTTTACACTTGCATCAAATATATATTGTATTATTTATAATATACTGTTCACAATTATTCTGTAGATGCACATTTTTAAAAATATCTAAATGTGTTTTCTATTATTATCATTGCAAAAAATTCAGTTGCAAGGAATGCTGACCAAACAGAACTCTTAAATTTAGGTGGAATTGCTTGAAATACGCTGAGCAAACGAAGAAGGCAAATAAAAGGGCACTCAAATCCAGTAGCTTCTCCCTTCCAAGAGCTGGGAGAAGGTGAGCAAGAGCTGAGTGTCCTCTTACAGCTGGACACACAAAGGGGTGGTGAGGTACTGGATGCCCCCTGTTCCTGGCCCCACATGCCCCAAGCAGTTCAGACACTGCAGACCAGCGGAAACGTCCTCATGAACAGCAACAGACTAGCAGCTGTGCTGCGGATAGCACTTAAGAACCACTTTTTTAAACCAGTAGTATCTTTTCCTAAATTCTGACACTCAAACGAAATCCAGGCACCAAAGTTAAGCTACTGAAATAACAAACAAAATCCCATTCCTGAATACTATTTCTTTGTATGTTCCCAACAAATATTGCATATGTTCTTCACAACTATGGAATGATACAGTCAATTTACCTTAATGAAAGCTTGCTCAGGCTCCGGCAATCACTCTTTAAAGCCACAGGTCAGCATAAATTATCAGTGAAGCAATTAATTTTGATGTACTTTAGCCTGAATAAAATAAACCATGGTCTTTCTCATCATTGATGCCAAGAATAAAAAAACACTTCTGAAAGCTACTATACCACAAGTCTTTGGTTTGGAGACCAATGGAATACCTTTCTCTTGGCAACTCCTATCCTCCTTTCCATTCCTTTCATACCCTTCATTGAATTGCAAATAACTATGGCTATTTCTTACACATGGTTTTCATTGCTAATTTGACATTCATGTAAAGACTAATTAACAAAACAAAGAAGTTGCACTTTACAAGGTTTTGTGATATAAAACTACAAATAGCTTTTGAGTTTTCTTGTTTTGCCTCCTGTAGAAGTAAATTAAATGAGTTACTGAGGTTTCACTGTAAGCTGCTAATGAGATGATGCGTAACTTTCCCCATAACCTAGAAGAAATTTAAAAACTGAAGAGAAAGTTGCACTTACGGTCTCTGAGACGTTTAAATCCAGCATACAGCTGGGAACACAGCCTGGTGAACGGAAAATCTAGGTTCTGAAGGCAAACTCTTGATCTGACTTAGCTGGTGTTCAAGTTTGGGCAAATTAATGACTCCTTCTCATCTTGGGGTCTTCGTTATAAAACAGAGGTAATCCTAACACTTACCTCATGGGGGTTATTATCAAGATCTCATTGGAAAATGCATGAAAAGCCCTTGGCTCCACATAATACTCACTATATGTTAGGAGACCACTCAGAGTTGTGGTATTTCCATGGGTGCTGGCCCTATGCTCTTGACCCTTTCCCAGGAAGGAGAAATTGTTTGTAAATTTAACAGCCATCTAGGAGAATTCTTACATAAGAGGTAATTTCTTGGGGGAAACCTACACAGTCCACAGGTGGGCTAAGATAGGTATCTAGGCCGGGCGCGGTGGCTCAAGCCTGTAATCCCAGCACTTTGGGAGGCCGAGACGGGCGGATCA
>NW_012114599.1:13485627-13495362 GCF_000951035.1 Colobus angolensis palliatus | reverse complement strand
GCTCACTGCAAGCTCCGCCTCCTGGGCTCACGCCATTCTCCTGCTTCAGCCTCCCGAGTAGCTGGGACTACAGGCGCCCGCCACCGCGCCCGGCTGATTTTTTGTATTTTTAGTAGAGATGGGGTTTCACTGTGTGAGCCAGGATGGTCTCGATCTCCTAACCTCGTGATCCGCCCGCCTCGGCCGCCCAAAGTGCTGGGATTACAGGCTTGAGCCACCGCGCTCGGCCGCATATTTAATTTCTTACAAACTCTTAGTCACATGTGTTACAGCTAGTTCCAGTGCTACTACCTGGTGGAGACCCCTGACCTAATTTCCCAACCCCTTGCCACCCACTGCAACCAAATCTCCTGGGAGGTGGAGTTGATCAATATGCTTGAACTGAGATAGTTACATCCCAGCTATTCTCTTTTCCCCTTCTTGGCCTACTGGAGGCTCTTCTAGCAGCTTTCATTTTCTTTCCAGCAACTGTCATTTTTGAAGTCTCTTATTCGAGGAAAATTTAGAAAAGGGAGCTTCGAATTGAAGTAAATGGAGAAAAGTTTAATTTTCCTCTCCTCTGATTAGATACTCAAATTTGGAAATTTATGAATGTTTCCAGCTCCAACATGCTTTTTAAAAGTCATTCCCATAATCCTGCTGAGAATGCCATAAGAGTAGTGGATCAAAGGCTGAGTCGTCACTCCTTGTGACTTTCCTCCCACCCCGAGATTAGCTTCCTTAGTATGCTCTGAGAGCTAATGGACACTTTCCTGTAAACCTAATGCAGCACTAGTAACTTTTTCTCTGTAGATTTGGAATGTTAAATCAAAGATTATGCAACCACTTTTTTTTTAGAAGCAATTTATTAGGAGGGCAGAGTGCTCTGTCTTAGGTTAAGCAGTTTCATTTTCAGCTACTTTGCTAGCATGAAGAGATAATGCTTTCTAAGAACATAAATGTGTGCGTCTTCCATACCACTGTGCCTCTCTCATTTTGACTCAGATAAGATCCTCAGTCTCATTTCTGAAACAGTCCTAAGGGATTTTTTTAAATGTTTCCAAGAACAAACAAATCTCTGGCATTATAGTCGAATTTATCACATTTTTGCACTTTGTAAAAAAAAAGGAGATAAACAATTACCACGGTGAAGAAAACAAACATTTTAAACCCACGAATGCACACTGGTATAAATATGAATCTGCCTGTGTGTATTATGAGTAGAATCAGAGAAAGCCTGGCATGAGTCCAGGTTCTGTCACTTACTAGTTGCATAATTGTGGATAGGTTATTTTACCTGTCGCCATTTCTGTTTCCCTTCTTATAAAAATGATAGCGTAATAGTAACTTCATGAGCTTTTGTCAGTATTAAATAGATCACTCGGAGTCTTTATTTGAACAATATAATGAGACTCTGTCTCTATAAAAATAAAACTCTATCCAGGTGTGGTGGTCCACACCTGTAGTCCCAGCTATTTGGGAGGCTGGGGTGAGAGGATCGCTTGAGCCCAGAAGGTAGAGGCTACAGTGAGCTATGATCATGCCACTGCACTCCAGCCTGGGCAACAGAGTGAAACCTTATCTCAAGAACAAACAAACAAAAAGTCCTTATTGCTGTGCCTGAATAGGTAATTTTTAAAAATTCAATAGTTTTGGAGGTATAGGTGGTTTTGGGTTACATAGATCAGTTATTCAGCAATGATTTCTGAGATTTTATCTTACCTGTCATGTGAACAGTGATGTACACTGTACCCAATACATAGCCTTTTCTTCCTCACCCACCTCCCAACATACCCCCTCCGAGTCCCCAAAGTCCATTATATCACTCTTATGTTTTTGCGTCCTCATAGCTTAGTTTCCACTTATAAGTGAGAACATACAATATTTGGTTTTTCCATTCCTGAGTTACTTCACTTAGAATAATGGCCTCCATCTCCATCCAAGTTGCTGCAAAAGATATTATTTCATTCATTTTTATGGCTGAGTAGTATTCCATAGTGTATGTATCCGAATGGGTAACTTCTTAATCAAGTTTGTTAAGAGGTTGGTAGTGGTGGTGGCAGTTCTTGTACATGTGAGTTTCTTTTTTTATATAATTTCAACTTTTATTTTAGAATTGGGGTGTACATGTGCAGGTTTTTTACATGGGTGTATTGCATGATGCTGAGGTTTGGAATACAAATGATCCTGTCACCCAGATAGTGAGCATAGTACCCGACAGTTATTTTTTCAACCCTGGCTCTCCTCCCACCCTCCCCGCTCTAATTAGTCCACAGTGCTTATTGTTGCCAGTAGCTGTGAGTTTTCACGCACTATGATGGTGCCACATACCACTATGAATCAAAGACATCCTTTGATTAATTATTCTAGTGGTGGTGATGAGCTTCCCTACCCATTCACATTTATCTACTGATGTGCTGGTAAATATTCAGTAACTGGCCCTTGAGGGTGGAGGAAAAAGAAGCTCTGATTTGTAGCATTTTTATGATGTAAATACTCCCTCCATGGCAAATTTCAAGCCACCAGCACAGAGTGATATCAGTGAACAATGATCGGGAAGCACCACTCATGACTGGTTCTTGGGCTCTGGTTCCAGCACACTGCTTACCCATTTATCAGACAGCTCTGGGTACCAGCAGCACAGGATTGCTCCATGTGACTACAGATTGTCCTCTCTCAGAAGAAACTAAATATTTCACAGGGATTAAATTAGTTCATGCTTATATTACACATGAAGTCGCTGAATAAAGTACCTGACAACTATGTCTAAATCTCATTTTGGAGAGTATTGGTCAAGAGATGAACTGTATAATATTAGAGCAGGAAGGTGCCAGAGATCTCATCAAGCCTCCAATATAATCCCCAATTCTGAAACCGTATCTGTTTGCCTCCTGGTTGTTTTATCTACTACTCCTGCCAGCAAGGCTTTTACACTCTCAGGCCACTCAGTGACAGAACTCAATAACAGGGGAAGAACCTGTATTTTTTGCTGCAGTTCATCTTGGAATACCACGCATTTTTAACCAATCAAGAAAAAATGCTCAACACCACTATTCATTAGAAAAATGCAGATCAAGACCACAATGAGTTACTATTATACACCAGTCAGAATGGCTACTGTTAAGTCAAAAAATAACATGCTGGTGAGGTTGCCAGGGGTATGGGGGGTAAAGGGAACACTGCTAGTAGGGAATGCAAATTAGTTCAACCATTGTAGAAAGTGGTATGGCAGTTCCTCAAAGAACTTAAAACAGAATTACCATTTGACCCCAGCAATCCCCATTATTGGGTATATACCCAAAGGAATATAAATCATTTTACCATAAAGACACATGTATGCCTATGTTCATCACAGCACTATTCACAATAGCAAAGACATAGAATCAATCTAAATGCCCATTAACAGTAGACTGATTTTTTTATTATACTTTAAGAACAGTAGACTGAATTTTTTAAATGTGGTATATATATATACACCATGGAATACTATCCAGCCATAAAAAGGAATGAGAACGTGTCCTTTGCAGTCACATGGATTGAGCTGGAGGACATTATCCTAAGCAAACTAACACAGGAACAGAAAATCAAGTATTGCATGCTATCACTTATAAGTGGGAGCTAAACAATGAGAACACATGGACACAAAGAGGGGAACAACAGCCACTGGGATTTACTTGAGGGTAGAGGATGGGAGGAGGGAGAGGATCAGAGAAATACTTACTATTCTTAGTACCTGGGGGATGAAATAATCTGTACATGAGACGCCCATGACACAAGTTTACCATATAACAGAACTGTACAGCCCTGTACCTTAAATAACAGTTAAAATTTTAAAAAAGTAAATAAAAATAATAGAAAGTATAAATAAAAAGCAAAACAATAATAATAAAGCATGGGTTCTGGGTGTTTTTTTTTAAAAAAAAAAAAGTCTTTTCTCAAACAACTGCAAAGGGACTTCGCTATAAGACTGGCCTTGGGGAGTGCACTTTACATGAAGTCAAGTTAATGAGATGCTCTGGGCATTACAGAAAGGAGTCCTCTTTTAAAATAAGCAAACATGGAAGGGTCTTATGGAGAGATCAAACTATGACAAGACTTGGATGTCTTACTATTCTCCTTTTAAAATTAATTTGTTTACATTTTTTAAATATATGAGCAACTTTATGTGCCAGACATCACTTTTCTAGGTGCTGCAGATGCAGATGAATGAGGCAGATATAGCTCTTGCTTTATGGAGCTTATTTTCTCGGCGGGGAGTTGGTGTAGGGATTAAGGAGAACACAAAATAATTAATAATGTGTCTTATAGTTGCAGCAACTGTATATGCAAATAAAAGAGAGTAAAAGTAAGAAGAAAGAACAACGGCAGGTGGTGGAAGAGGATGCCACTTAAATATGGAGATCAGAGAAAAGACCTTTCTGAGGAGATGACCTTTTGACAGAGACCTGAAAGAAACAAAGATCTGGAGGAAATTTGCCACCGTGAGAGAAAAAAACTAAATGTTAAGGCCGCAAACAAGCTTCTTGTGTTTGAGGAACAGCAGATGGACTGAGGAAAGGTTAGTAAGAAATGAGGATCCTGTAGGGCTAGCATCATCACAGAAATTTGTTTTGGAATTTATTCTAATTATGATGGGAAGCCTTAAATGAGGGAAGTGACTTCCTCTGGCTCTGCCTGCTGCATGAATAACTGGGCTTGAAAGAGCTAAGAGCAGAAGCAGGGAGGCGATTTGACTCTAGCAGCAGTCCAGTTGAGAGATGATGATGTCTTAGACTACCATTGCTAGGGAGATGCTGAAACATGATTGAATTCAGGACAGATTTTGGAAATATTGCTATCAAGATTTTTCTGGCAGACTGGACATGAGATATTAGGGAAAAGGATGAATAAATGAGGACTCCTAGTTCTTGGGCCTGAGCCCCTTAATTTCTGGAGCTTAGGCCCCATCATTTCATTTATGATGCTGCCAGTAACAGAATGGGTAAAACTGAGGGAAAGGCAAGTGGAAGAGGACAGGAGTGAAGAGTACTTCTTCAGACATGCTAAGTTTGAGATGACTAATGAAAATCTAAAGATAAATGTAGATGGTGAACTAAGGGAAGAAGTTTAGTCTAGAAATATAAATGTTAGTGTCATCGACATTTAATTGACAATTAAAGTCAAAGGATTAGTAAAACAACCCAATATAGGATTTAGAGAAGAGGTCCAAGGAATGAGTCCTAAGGTATTCCACTGTTTAGAGGTCTGGAGAAGAGAAAGGTCCCACCAACAGCCTGACAAAGGGTAGCCAGCATGGGAGAAGAGCAACAGGACATCGTGTAATCCAGAAACCAAGTGAAGAAAGCACTTCCAGGAGAAGGTAATAACTAATGATGTGTCTGTTGGAATTTGAGTAAGGAGACAACTTAAAATCAACCAGTGGGTTTTAATAGAGGTCAATGTAATACTGCCAAGAACAGTTTCAGGGTAGGAGTAGGGAAGAAAGCCTGACTGAAGAGAATTAAGGGGAGAGCAGGAGATTAAGAAATCAAGACAGCAAGAATTGACCACTCTATTTAAGAAAATGGAATCTTTTGAGATTGAAGATTTTTCAGTATGTTTGTATGTTCATGTAAGTAATCTAGCATAGGGGGCAAGAGTTTATGTTGAGGAAAATATAATCATAGTTGTAATTCACTTGTGCCGATGACAGAACATGAGTCCAGTGTACCAGGAGGGACTTAGGTAATTGCAATAACAGTTTGCCCATTATGACAGGAGGAAGACAGAGCACATGGGCAAAAATGTGGGTAGGTTGGAAAATGCAGTGAGAAGATAGGTTGAAGCTCTCTACCAATAATTTCTATTTTCAAAACTGAAATAAGATCCTAGATGACCAGCTAAGAGTGAGGTTGATTCAAAGAATGTGGAGGTTTCAAAAAGAAAGAATAAATGTGACTATGGTAGTAACTGGATGACGTAAAGTGGAAGCAAGATCATCAAAGGACAATCTTGGGTAGAGGGAAGGGCATGGGAGTGCTTTGTCTATGTGAATAGTGATGTTACCAAGAATGATGACAGAATTTGTGGGAGAAAAAAGACAAACCAGAAATATAAACATTTAATGAATTAGGGAGAGTTTCTCAGAGGGGAATTTTTGATTCCAACATGGAGGGGTAGTAGATGGTATAGTCTGAGGCAGGTATGCCAGAGAACCCGTGTAAACCGAAAGTCAGGAAAGTAAAACTATTTATCTAAAATAAAGTAATAAAACCGCACAAACACACACAAACACATACACACATAAATACACAAGTGCACATACACATAGAAGTGCACAATATACATACATACACACAACTAGAAATCTATACACCACACCTCAATCCTCCTGTACTCGGCATAAGAATACATTTACAATCTCAACTCTGTTGACCTTAAAACGGTTTAACCACCAAGAATTCGACATCACACATATATGAAGAAAGTTGAAGACATAAGATCAAAGTGAATTTTCCTTCATTCCTTTCTTGCCCATTTAAATTTTACTTCTTCTTTCTTTGTCTTCTTTTTGTCACATAGAAAACAGAGCCACAATCTACACATCCTGAATCCGGAAAAATCAGAAGACTTATCCTTAATCAAGTGCTATTACCTCTTCTGAGTTCAATTTCAAGTAAGTAGGGAATTTGGGAGCACCAGGTAGAGGGATGCCTTGTCCCCAGCTCAATTTCCAGCTGGCCCTCCTTTCTCTTCTGAGTGCAGAGGTGTGACAACAAGGAAGAATACAGTACTGAATCCACAGCATCGTGGTTGTCAGCTGCAGGTCATGGCTGTTCAGTAGATTGTGAAATCAACTAATTAGGTCTTGACCAGAACTTCTTTTTTAAATAAAACACAATGAAAAATTAATTTTAAAAAATGGAATGAAAAATTATGAGTGCATTAAATGTAATGAGAGTAAATTTGGGGAAAAACATAGCTTACATGAAAATTATATATAAATGTATATGAATATATATTGTGGAAATATTCATACACATACCTATACTGAGTAATGATGTAAAATATATTTCTTAATATGGGTCATAGTCAACAATGTTTGAAAGCAACTGCCTTAGTGAATCCTATCAACTCTGACAGATACTGAATTCCAACTTCTTTATATAAAAAATGGATTCCAGAAACTATATCGCCTCCCCATCCTCTTTCCATGTCTCAGTTTGTATGCCCATCTGCCTACTGAATATCCGCTAACTCCTAAATTCAAGTTGCTCTTCGACTACCACCTTCATTTCAACCCAGAGACTCTCCTCAACGTGATTATATCTCTAAAGTAATTCATCCATTCACTCATGCAAACCTTCAGAGTTAGCCAGGCAGCTGCCAGGATGTTTATACTCTCCTTCTCAGCTGCATCTGTTCCAATTTTGTCCTATCCATCCAAATGCCAACATCTTAATTTACCCCAGTAGTACTGCACTATCCTAGCACCAGATGTACCAGTCTATAATCTAAATTGTATAGCCCATATACCACAGCCAATTCCATCCTCTAAAATGCCATGCTAATAGGTGCCTCTGATAAAAAATATTTAGTAGTTCCCTGAAATTTATCAAATAAAACCTAAACATACATTTTCTTTTCTTCTACTTTTATTTTAAGTTCTAGGGTACATGGGCAGGATGTGCAGGTTTGTTACACAGGTAAATGTGTGCCATGGTGATGAGCTGCATGGATCAACCCATCATCTAGGTGTTAAGCCCAGTATCCATTACAAACACACCTTTATAGGCAATTGAATTGTTGGGGCCTGGAGCTCAGAGATCTTGTGTTATAGATCTTAGTATCAGTCTTTCCACCTAACAGGGTAATTATATAAAGCAGGCACACAATAAATGTTTGAAGAATGAATAATAAATACAAAACAGTGTTATTAAGCCATCAGTGTATAGAATAAAACAGAAAGCTTTCCTTATTAATTAATAATTACATTAATCAGAATTTCTTCACATGATCCAAAATGCTCAAATTTTTAAGAAGGCTAAAAAAATATTAGGTCAGCTGACATTATATTCCAAGCTACCTAGATAAATACCACTCAGTCAGTGCAATATACAAAGGAGCATGGCATTAAAACTGAATGAACGAATTCATTTGTATAAACAGATAAAATGATTAATGTCCATGACATTAGCACTATATAGATTTTCATTAAATTATTTAACTTAAATTATGGTTAGTTCTAACAAAAATCACAAAATAAAGGCTTTTATATAAGTAAATAAGTTAGACTGTTTGAAAGAGATGACTCAAGTCTCTCTACATATATTTCTCATATGTGCATCCAAACTATAAAGAAATGATTGACAGGATGGCCAAAAATTACTTCTACTCTCATAAAAGCACATATTAAACAATAATGGGAAAATAATCTCACTGCACCAACTATACATGAAAACTAGGCTGAAATCAAAACTGATAGCTCAGTCCCAAAATGCACATCCAATCTAATAGGAAAGAGTGTCAGCAGAAAATAATTACCCATTACCCTTACCCTGTTTCCAGCAAAATTAACACAAAAGTGTTTCAAGTTGTTGTTGGAGAATATTTCAACACACAGGTTAATCTTATCTTTGATTATAAAAAATGCTGCACACATTTTTAACATGCAAATTCAATCATATATACTGAGTTTGGGGAAGGTTTGCCATCGTGGAGAAAATATCTTTCTTTTGGAACAATGGTACCAGGTGCTAATAAATGCATTTCTATTTTCAGTTGTAATTTATTTCTACTCACAAAGGAATGTGCAAGACAGAAACAAAGGTAAGAGAAAATTACGTCTAAGTTTTGCTTAGTTTTAGCATTAACTATCTGGATACATACGAATATTGGTATAAAAAGAATGCTAACTTTACAAATATATTAGGAAGCATCATATTTGCATAGTATTTTACAGTTTATAAAGCATTTTACAGGTGTTGCCACACTCTCCTTACAAAACTTTCAGGGCTGTTACATTGGTGTGATGCTATAATATTATAATGTCATCAAAAATGATGTTGTAGAAGAACCTTTGTGCACACAATATATGGATGTTAATATTAGAGTAAGAATGACCCTTCAGAATGGCAGAGAACTTTCTAGTTAATTCTTTCTTGCACTTTTCTGCTACCTGTTTGACATTAACTCCTTCAACTAAAATGGTTCAGTAACACAAGGCAATTGCAAAAAAGTTTTATTCTAGTTGTCGTTGCTGTACCACAATAACTACTTTCTGTAGAGTAAGTTCTGTGATTTCTCCCCAAACTACCTACTTAAATAACTGTGCCTCAAGGAGACAACATAGTACAATGGTCAAATATTACGGAGAGATCTGGGCTGCCTGGGTTGAAAGTCGAAAGTTGGCTCTGCCATTTACTGTGTTCTCAGGCAAGTTTCTTAATTGTTCTCTAGAGATGTATAAAATGGGGATAAGAATATCTCCTATAAAAATCAAATTTTAGTCCAGGAGTGGTGGCTCACACCTATAATCCCAGCACTTTGAGAGGCTGAGGCAGGCGGATCACTTGAGATCAGGAGTTTGAGACCATCCTGGCTAATACGGTGAAACCCCGTCTCCACTAAAAAATACAAAAAAGGTCCTTTACATCCCTTGTAAGTTGGATTCCTAGGTATTTTATTCTCTTTGAAGCAATTGTGAATGGAAGTTCAGTCCTGATTTGGCTCTCTGCTTGTCTGTTACTGGTGTATAAGAATGCTTGTGATTTTTGC
>NW_012114599.1:13436295-13484822 GCF_000951035.1 Colobus angolensis palliatus | reverse complement strand
TGGGAGGCGGAGCTTGCAGTGAGCCGAGATCTGGCCACTGCACTCCAGCCTGGGCGACAGAGTGAGACTCTGTCTCAAAAAAAAAAATACAAAAATCAACCAGGTGTGGTGGCACATGCCTGTAGTCCCAACTACTCGGAAGGCTAAGGCAGGAGAATCACATGAACCTGGGTGGCAGAGGTTGCAGTGAGCCGATATTGTGCCACTGCACTCCAACCTGGGTGATAGAGCAAGACTCCATCTCAAAAATAAAAAATAAAAAAAACACAAATTTTATGAGTACTTCTGGTTCTGAACAGGATGGAGTAGACACATTTCTCCCTATTCTGCCTGTCAGATAAGCTAAAACCCTGGTCTACAAAATCAACATTCATAAAAGACCAATAAATAGTACTTTATAAAACTTAAAAGTTAAAAAGTTAAACTTCACACAAAGTTTTTCTGTGTGAAGAACTCTGCGAAGGGAATTAAAAGACAAGCTACAGATTGGGAAAAAGATTTACTAGCCACTTTTCTGAGGACTCATCTAAAAAAGTAAAGAACTTTCAAACTCAACAGTAAAATATTAAACAATCTGTATTAGTTCATTCTCACATTGCTATGAAGAACTACCTGAGACTGGGTAATTTATGAACAAAAGAAGTTTAATTGACTCACAGTTCCACAGGCTGTACAGGAAGCATAACTGGGAGGCCTCAGGAAACTTACAGGCATGGTGAAAGGGTGAAGGAGAAGCAAACTCCTTCTTCACATGGCAGAGAGGGAGAGAGAGAGAGCAAATGGGGAAGTGCCACACACTTTCAAACAATCAGATCTCATGAGAACTCACTATTATGAGAATATCAAGGGGGAACTCTGCTCCCGTGATCCAATCACCTCCCACCAGGTCCTTCCCCAACAATGGAGATTACAATTCGCCATGAGATTTGGGTGGGGACACAGAGAATTGTTACAGGAATCTATACATGATAACATGGCATAGAAATACACATACACATTGTACCATGTCAATTTACTGATATTACTGTTCTATATTTATGAAAGATATAACCTTTGGGTGAAACTGAGTAAAGGATCTCTCTGTACTAGCTTTGCATTTTCTTATGATCTTAATCTAATTAATTAGGATCTTATCATCTGAAATTATTTAAAAATAAAAAAGAGAATCTGATCTATAAAAAAAAGAATATCTCCTACCTCAGAGGATTGCTTTGAGAATTAAATAAGATAATGCACATAAAACATTTAGCAGGTGGCAAGTAGGAAATAGATTTTTGGATTTTTGTTTTCCTTCAAAGTGCAATGTCAAATCTATGTGTGGCATCATATATCACAGTTTTTAAAGGAAGACAATGCACTTCTTGTGTTAAAGCCACGGGGATCTCTCCTTATGCCTTTCTTGTTCTATGAGTGTTAGGAGGGGCACAATTGTGCAGAGTGGAAAGCATATTAAAGTGTAATGAACACTAAAGCTCTTGAAATCTTTGTGAAAGCATGTCTCTTTCACAAGTAGAGTGAAGTTTACACCAAACCAAGGTTAGGCAGAGCCTGCCTCCCACAGTATGGTACATGTCATGCAGCCAGTACAATCTACTGTTCAGCCAACCAATCACTGTCTCGCTTTAATTAGTTAGAGAAATTTTTTTTGCAACAATATTCTATAATAAAAGTTATGTTAATATGGTCTCTCTCTCAAAATATCATATCATACCACAGGTAACAGAAACTTCAGGAAGTGAAATTGTGAACAAGGGGGACCATACTGTATATAGTAGGCACTTCTGCATAAACTACAAATTAATGCTGGAGAATACATGCTCATTCCTGTTTATATCAGGCCAATGATTGTTGGATTATAATAAAATATTTTAAAATGTGGATAAACTTATGATAGAGAGGCTTTGTGAGCTTGAAAACAGAAGAAGATGCAAGTAAGTCTGTGGTCTGTCCCCTGTTGAGGTGGCTTGCACAAGGAATCCAAGAGAAGACCAGCACTCCATTTGCACAGGTTAGCTGTGTTACAAACATATGTCTTCTCGCTTTCTTTTTTTTTTTTTCATTATTATACTTTAAGTTCTAGGGTACATGTGCACAACGTGTAGGTTTGTTACATATGTATACATGTGCCATGTTGGTGTGCTGCATCCATTAACTCATCATTTACATTAAGTATGTCTCCCAATGCTATCGCTCCCCCCTCCCCTCTCCCCCCTCCCCACAATAGGACCCAGTGTGTGATGTTCCCCTTCCTGTGTCCAAGTGATCTCATTGTTCAATTCCCACCTATGAGTGAGAACATTTAGCATTTGGTTTTCTGTTCTTGCGATAGCTTGCTGAGAATGATGGTTTCCAGCTGCAGAAATTTAAAGGGCCACTGTGACCAGAAAGAGGTAGATGTCTCTTAGCAGCTCTAACAGTGGAATAATGTCCTAACATATTGACAAGTAAAAAAGCAGCTTAACAAAAATTATAGAGTTAGACAGCATTTTAATAAAATAATAGCAATTTTGAGTGATGGGATTATGTGAATTTGTGGGGAGGAATAATTTTAGATTTACGGAAAAGTTGCAAAGATAGTAGGGAGAAGTTCCCATATTGCTTTCATGTAATTTCCCCTAATGTGAACATCCTATGTAACTACAATGCATTTGTTAAAACTAAGAGATTGATAGCATTGTCTCTTTCTTAACTAAACCCCAGACTATTTGGATTTCACCAGCTTTTTCCACTTGATATTCTTTGTCTATTCCAGGATCCTGCATTGCACTTAGTAGTCATGTCTCCTTGACCTCCTCTTGTCTATGACAATTTTTAAGACTTTCTTTGTTTATCAAGGCTATGATCGTTTTGAGAAGTTACTGGTCAGATATTTTGTAAACTGGCCCTCTGTTTGGGTCTATCTGATTTTTTTTCTCATTATTAGACTGGGATTATAGGTTTTTCACATTATTAGACTGGGACTATAGGTTTTTGAGATGGATACCATGGAAGTGAAGTGTCTTTCTCAGTGCGCCAGATCAGGGGATACAAGACCTCAACATGACTTATCACCTGTGATATTAACCATGATCACATGAGTGAGATGAGATCTGCCAGGTATCTCCACTGTAAATGCACTATTTTTCACTTTCTATACCAAGACCTGAGGGCACATGTGTTTGTTGCTGTTGGGTTGTCACAGTTTCTGGGCTCTCTTAGAAGACAGAGCTAGCAAAAAATATGAGTGATTTTTATTTTCCTCTTTTGTCTTGTCTATGTTTTCTAGATGTCCTCCAATAAGTGTCGTCTCTGTCTCTTCTTGCTGCTGTAGCAAATTACCACAAACTAAGTGCCTTAAAAGGCACAAATTTATTATCTTACAATTTTGATATCTACAAGTCTGAAGTGGGTCTCACTGGCCAAAATTAAGGGGTCAGTAGCTGGGACTACAGGTGCGTGCCACCATGCCCAGCTAAATACTTTTCTATTTTACTAGAGACAGGGTTTCACCATGTTGCCCAGGGTGGTCTCGAACTCCTGAGCTCAGGTGATCTACCTGTCTCGGCCTTCCAAAGTGCTGGGATTACAGGCATGAGTCACCACGCCTGGCCCCGTTTCTACCTTCTTAATGGTATCTTAGTAGCACTGTTCTTGTGGCACTACATGGTAATATGGTATTGTTCCTGTCACCAAAAAAAGGGGACACATATAAAAAAAGGGACACGTATAAAATGTTGAAGATGATGAATATGTTTATTACTTGGATTGTGGTGATAATGTCTTGGGTTTATGCATATATCCACACTCATTAAGTTGTACATATTAAAATATGTGCAGGTTTTTAATATCAATCATACCTTAATAACGCTACTTTAAAAATGCAATAGACCTAACACTAGAATCTTCTTTCTACAGTGGCTCTCTACAGTTGTCACCCTATGTTTTTCAAAGACAACAGAAAACAAAGCCACTGGACCCCATATAAACATGCTAGAAATGCAGATTTAGGAAATTCCCAGTTTTCCCACTAAATCAGGGGTCACAGCACCTCTCTTTTACACCACCCCACTCTGCCACTACCACAATCTTGGAGCTTAAAATGAAGATTAGATTTTTTTTTCTGTCACACTATCAGGGCAACTATTTTTAAAACTCCCAGTGACAAGTAATAATGGAAGGAAGTAATAGAAACTAAAACAATATGTGGTTGGTAAATAAACCTTAATAAGGCAAAATTTAATAAATAAGCACAAGGAAAAATGTTCAGTCTTACTAGTTCGTATAAATTGAAGCAACATTTGTGAAGCATTTTAAAATAAGAAAAAGGCTGAGATTTTTAAATAGCTCACAACTTTGGGGGTAGTTCCTGTGGAATCTGAATACTCATTTACTGCTGGTTGGTACTGGAAATTGGCACAACCATTTTTAGACAGCAATAGGTAAATTCCCAGAACCATACAAATTTTCAAGAGTTTTGATTCAAAAAATTCTTCTCCTGGGAATTAAGAAATAAATTATTCAACAATATTTAAAAATCTACATGCATAAAATATTTATTGTCAAAAACCTAGAAATACCATAAACACACAACAATAGCAAAATGATTTAGTAAACTGTAGTACATCAACTTGATGGAAAATTGTGTAGTCATTAAAATAATCATTATAAAGTAAATGTAGAAGTACAGAAAATATTTATGGTTTACAGTTTGAGTAAAAAAAGAATACAGAGAAGTATGTGCTCTATGAATGTAATTGTGAAAATATCTATTTGTGTAGAAATATACCACATTTTCTCAATTCTACAAGGCATGTTTTTAACACGTCAACAGCTATGAAATAAGGATACATCTTACAATCAATATAGACTTGTGTTTTAATTGGAAGAACTTTTTCTTAGTGGTGATAAAATAATGATACATCTTAGATTAGATGAAAGATGATACTAGAAGAAAATACACAAACATGAGACTGTTGCGTTAAACTTGAGAAATTCTAAGTGTTTCATTTTGCCTTTGTTCAAAATTAAATTTTTTTCAGCAATAACTTTTAAAGAATAACAAATGGATAGAGTTAAACGCTTTTGACAGGTGGTGGAAAATTCTAGAGGTTTATGCATCTGTAAAAAAAGTGTCATGCTCAGTGAGTAAGCCTTCTTTTAGGAGGAAGAGTGTGGAAGGAATTCTAAAGGAAGGAGTCTATTTTTAGCAAGAAAGAGGAATGAAGGGAGAGGGAACTTCAAAATGTTTCCTAATCTACCTTGTGATTTGTGGGATGTAGTTTTCTTTTATGTCTAACTTCAAAAGGATCAGGAATCTTGTGCCATGGAGAAAAATTTAGAAACTGAAAATAACTAAGTGACTGTCTTCCTGATCACCTTTCATTAAAAGTGATTCCAAATTAAACATAATTAAATTTTGCATGAGAGATTTGAAAGTAGTTTTAAAGTATACAAAAATCTTGCCAAAAACAATGATATAAATTCACATGAGGTCAAAAATACTCCTTAGTTTTCAAAATACAAGTAAATGGTGAAGACTATCAATGTGAAAAAAAAAAAGTATTATTAGGAAAGCAACAGATGCCACTATATTTAGTGGTAAAATGTATTATAAGCATGTTGAATTTTAATCAACTATAATTAGGGTGAACAAAATAAATGAGATGTCAATAATTTATTTTTCTTCTATTTTTTTCCTATAAGAACATATGAGATGAGACTTACTTAGATTTGAGGTCAAGAGTAGGTGCAACCCAAGAAGAGGAGGCTAAGTGAGAAAACTAAGTTGCAAAAATATCTCCTAAACCTGTAATCATCAGAAACTAGAAATTCTAATTATAATTATGTGTTCCAAATTATGTATCCATAGCTCATCGGCTACCCATATCCATCCTCCATTTCTTCCTCAGGGGCAGAGCCCCCTGTTTTTAGTGGGGCACATGACACCAGGAACGGTATCCCCTGCAGTCTTGTGGCTAAGCTCAGGGTAATATGATATAACCCAAAGATTTTTATGACCCACTGGACCCCTCTTTATACCTCTCTTAAAAAGGAGGCATGAGACTTTTAGCCTTCCTCAGTTTCCCCTGTTGTCAACCTGCACTGGGTATAATGGCTGGAATTTTAAGAACCATCTCAGTTCATGAGGTTGACACAATGACTGGTAGCTAGTGTTAGAACTGATGGAGCTGAGAGGATCTTCGAACCTGATGACTCCATGGATGTGCTGTACCAGCTTTGAATGGTTTGCCCCTAGATGTCCATTACACATGAGAGAGAATAAACTTCTGTCTTGCTTAAGCTACAACTATTTCTAGTATTTGGTACTTACAGCTGAACCCAATTCTTAACTGACATATCAAATATGAATTATTTTGTTCTAACTTTATCAAGAACTGTTGTAACGTTCCTCTGAGGATGTGTAGGGGTTTTTTTTTTTTTAACCTAGTTTCCCAAATTTAAGAATTAATCCATAAGTACCAATATCCACTAGATGTTCTATCCTATGCTCTACTTTTTTGCTGTTGTTGTTTTCTTAAGACAGTGTCTCGCTCTGTTGCCCAGGCTGGAGTGCAGTGGTACAATCTCAGCTCACTGCAACTCCCACCTCCCAGGTTCAAGAGATTCTTCTGCCTCAGCCTCCCAAGTAGCTGGGACTACAGGCACCCGCCACCATGCCCAGCTAATTTTTGTATTTTTAGTAGAGACAGGGTTTCACCATAATGACCAGGCTGGTCTCGAACTCCTGACCTCATGATCCACCCTCCTTGGCCTCCCAAAGTGCTGGGATTACAGGCATGAGCCTCCGTGCCCGATTCTATGCTCTACTTTTATGGATTGGCACGAAGGGAAAACAAGATGAGAAGGAACTTTGAAACAAAAAGGATGTTGCTGGATACGGTGGTGAGGAAGAAGAGAGCCAAGAAGTGCTGGATCCTCTCTTCCCTGTCTAGTATTTATCAGGTTTTAGATATGTCTTTGGCAGACTTGAGAGCGGGGAAGAAACCTCTTAAAGCTCTGGATTTGAGTCAGAAAACATTCTTAGTCTTGGCTCTGTGGTATTAGAATCTTTCTACAGCTACTCTCAAATGCTTTCTGTACACAATCATATAATAATCTTTACTAGGTGGGACAACTTCTGGATAAAATGAGATGAAATTTGTAGAAATGTCCATTTTTATCATTTTTGTGAGCCTTGACTTTTTGAAATAAGAAGATTAGACATGCTTTCCCTATCAAGACTTCCCCTAAACACTGCTCTTTGTCAAGAATTCATTTTCTGACCATCCCTTCATCCTGTCATTTTAAAACTTTCTGAAGTTCCACTTCCTGGATACATATTTTTTTTTTTTTTTTTTTTTTTTTTTTTTTTTTGAGACAGAGTCTTGCTCTGTCGCCCAGGCTGGAGTGCAGTGGCGCAATCTCGGCTCACTGCAACCTCCACCTCCTGGGTTCAAGAGATCCTGCTGCCTTAGCCTCCTGAGTAGCTGGGATTACAGGTGTGTGCCATCACACCTAGCTAATTTTTATATTTTTAGTAGAGAGGGGTTTCATCATGTTGGTCAGGCTGGTCTCAAACTCCTGACCTAGTGATCTGCCCACCTTTGCCTCCCAAAGTGATGGGATTACAGGCGTGAGCCACCGCACCTGGCCCCTGGATACAATTCTTAAAACCATTTTCCCCTCAGCTGCCAAACAAGGTATTTCATGTGTGTGCACTTGATTATGAAAAATTCTGCTTATCCCTAAATACATCTTTGGTGCTTACTTAATGGCCAACTTCCAAAGAAAAAATAAACTTGGGGCTTATTTTCAACTGTTTGTTCAACTCATGTTTAATCATTGACCATGTGCTTATCACTGTGGGCATTAAATATTTTCTGAGGACAGAAGTTATGTTGGTGGAGATGCTAAAGATAAGAATAATGCAGCATGCTATGTGACTAAGAGTCAATTAATAATTAATAATGTACCCTCAATTAATAATGAAGAATCTCTCATAAAAAATGCAAGCATGAGCTCTGTGCTTTCTACTTCATATCCGAAGCCTGCTGGAAGAAGATATTAATGGAGGCCCTTTTGGGAGATAGGCTTTCCATTTTTTTTTTTTTTTTTTAGCATTTCAGATTTTACCCTGGAATCAAGCTAACCCCTCATAAAAGGACATATTCAGCCTGAAAAATATTGGCCTTTGAGATGGGACTTGTTTCTGTTACTTACTGCGGAATGATGCTAGAGTCACACCGCTGCTTGTGGTGTTTTGGAGAATGTCATCCACTGCCCTTAGGGGAAGTTCCAGGTTAGCAATTTGTTTAGATTTTAATCTAATGAAGTATTTATTTCTCACCAAAATTGGTATGATTATCCTCCCTGGACATTAAAATGATGTTCCAGGCCAACTTTTGTTTTCACTTTGACTGCCAGAAAAGGTAGAGTCCAATTTCCTGTTCATCTCTAACAACTAGGAAGACCCATCCAATAAGAATATGTATGGGTCTTATGATCTTCTCCTTCCTTCCATCTCCCAATCCCAGTCTTAACTCTCCTCTGACTCGCACTTATATTTGCTCTAACACTGTTTTTTCTCTCCTATTTACATCTCATTGTTTTGATATATGCGTTTGTCATTAGCAATTTAAAATAAGTTATGGAACAAGGCAAAGAATATCTGAGTATTTAAAATAAATTTAAAAATAAAATAGAAATCCAAGTTATATATAATTCAGACAAAGAGTGAGTGCCTTGAAGTATTCTAAGGACTTGACTCCTAAGGTCTATTCACCCTGCACCATGCCTGCCTGTCCAGACATGCCATCTTGATACTGTGTAATTTTCCCACCGCAAATCAGATCCTGTACAATACTCCTCTGGAAAATATCCCTTATTTTGTAGAGTTGGAAACATTGACCAGAAAAAAAAGAAAAAAAAGTCCCTTTTCTCCCAAGGAAATTGGTAGAATTCCATCCAACAAGAGCTCTTGGAGGTCATCCAGCTCTGGTTTTACCATGCTATTGAATTGGTCTCCATAGAAGACCACAAGAAAATGAGTACACTTTTGCACCAGAGCCTTTTCCAAGAAAGTTACCATATTAACGCAGGTCTCAAATTATAAAGTCACTTGCTTGGTTTTTTTTGTTTGTTTGTTTTTGAGACAGAGTCTTGCTCTGTCGCCCAGGCTGGAGTGCAGTGGTCGGATCTCGGCTCACTGCAAGCTCTGCTTCCCAGGTTTATGCCATTCTCCTGCCTCAGCTTCCCGAGTAGCTGGGACTACAGGCGCCCGCCACCACGCCTGGCTAGTTTTTTGTATTTTTTTAGTAGAGATGGAGTTTCACCATGTTAGCCAGGATGGTCTCGATCTCCTGACCTCGTGATCCATCCGTCTCAGTCTCCCAAAGTGCTGGGATTACAGGCTTGAGCCACCGCGCCCAGCCACTTACTTAGTTTTTAATTTGACAAGACAATTAAACAGTTGACAATTGGCCGGGGGCGGTGGTTCACACCTGTAATCCTAGCACTTTAAGAGGGGCGAGGCGGAGGGATCACGAGGTCAGAAGATCGAGACCATCCTGGCTAACATGGTGAAACCCCTTTCTCTACTAAAAATACAAAAATTAGCCGGGCGTGGTGGAAGATGCCTGTAGTCCCAGCTACTCTGGAGGCTGAGGTGAGAGAATGGCATGAACCCGGGAGGCGGAGCTTGCAGTGAGCCGAGATTGCACCACCGCACTCCAGCCTGGGCGACAGAGCGAGACTCCGAGTCAAAAAAAAAAAGGGACAATTGAGTTCAAGGTGGTTAATAGTTGATTGGGGTAAACTATTCCATAACAAATGTGTACTCTATCGAGTAATAATTAAATATTAACTAAGCTTCTAACATTTGCAAGTCACTGTACAGGACAAAATATGTCATAAGTACAGCCCTTGAAAAGCTTATAATGGAATGAAGAAGAGTAAACTAATACTCAAAAGCCTATAAATATTACACAGATAACTCATTCTTCAAATGCTATACAAGAAGTGTAAAGTGCTTCCCTTAAGTGGAATAAGATTTCATGGAAGCCATGAATTTTGGGAGGATTCTTGTAATGTGTAGCAGCCAGCCCAGAGAGGGGCTCCCACAGTGCCATGGCAGGCTGAAGGGCTCCTCAAGCATCGCCAGAGTGGATGCAGAGGCCGGAGGCTGAGGAGGCACTGAGAGTGAGGGCTGCTAGCACATTGTCACCTCTCAGTATGACAGGCAGGGGGAAAGAATGAGCAAACGGTAGCCAGTCCAAAGGTAAAGCACTTGGCTCATCATGCTGTAAAATGTTGGAGAGTAAAATTAGGGAAGAACATTGGCATAGACTGATAAAGTTTGTTCTTCAGTCCCCATATTCTCTACAGAACAGGGAAGGCCTTTACATATAATCCTCAAGTGTCATTTCCAAGGCTGGAGACTGTGTAAGGCTAACCGTCTGTGTGTGTGTGTGTGTGTGTGTGTGTGTGTGTGTGTGTGTGTGTGTGTGTGTGTTGTATTTTATGTCACAGTAAAACTGCCAGTCACAAAAAGATGTCTATTGCATGATTTCACTTTTATGAGATACCTAGAGTAGACAAATTCATGGAGACAGAAGTAGAATGGTGGTTGTCACGAACTATAGGGAAGGGAGAATAAGTTGCTGTTTACGGGGTTCAGAGTTTTCATTTTCCAAAATGAAAAAAGTTCTGAAGATGGATGGTGGTGAAAGTTGCACAGTAATGTGAATGCTCTTAATGTCGATGAACCGCACACTTCAAAATGGTTAAGATGGTAAATTTTATGTTTATTTTACTACAATTATAAAAAACAAATGTTTGAAAACCACTGATCTCAATAAACAACAAAAATTTTTTAAATGTTTTGTTCTTAATTCAGTAGAAAGTGAGATATCCTTGAACGCTTCCAAGAAAAGCAGTGATAACATCAGACTCTGGAACCAGAGTGAGGGATGGATTGCAGGAGAGAAAAAGGTAGTTGGAAAATAAGTAAGAGACTAATCCAGTTTCCTGTATGGGAAGTATTTATTTAACACCTTACTGTACAGCAAATTCTGTACCTATTATGTACACTGCATACAAAATCACACACAAAATCACTACTAATAAACAGAATAATTTACTAATGAAACTTAGCTTTGATGATGTTCAACAGTAACAGTTTTCTGCGATACAGAAATCTATGATCATAGCATAGTTTAACTATCTCAATCATTTCAGTTGAAAAGAAATCAAAGATTTCCAATAGTGTCTTTGGACATTTTTTACTCTGGCAATCATAGCAGCAAGGGGTCTAGCTTTCTGAACATCAGTGAATGGAAGTGTTTACTTTAGTAAATCCAGCCCTTGCTTTCAAAATTGAAGTTGTTCCCTTCTAGCTCACTAAGACTTTTGTTCTATGGCCACACATCTGAACAGCAGAAAAACCTTCAAAAAGGTGATTTCTGTCACACACACTGTCACACACTGCTTTTCCATAGTTCTACTAAAAATGCAATTAGCAGCAATAATTGTGCATATCCAATTCAGCAAATTTTTACTTAAAATCTACTTTGGGTACATTGTTTTAAAACATTTTGCAGTTCCAAGTTTATTTGAATGGGTTTGCTAAGGAGTCATTTCTGGATGCTGCTATCATTTATAACCCCATATTACATACCCTTGCATGCCTTATCACACATTCTGTGGAACCTAACCCTCTGAAACCCTTTTAGGCTCAGCTATCATTTACACCACACACAGGAAGGTTGCTCTAAAATGTTTCAAATTTCTCCATTTGTTAAGTAATGGTGATTTACTTTGTCAATGATTTTTTTTGGGAGCTTTAAAAACACTCAAAGAATAAAATAAAAAATCTGTTCCTGTCTCTCTCTCTCTCTCTCTCTCTCACACACACACACACACACACACACACACGATGATATGTTAACATTTTTTAAATATGGTTTTTTTTTAAATCAACATTCTAAATCAAATTAAAGCCCTCTTTCTCACCTACCCTCTAACCAGGTTTCTTCCCTCCTTCTTGGAAGCAAGTCTTATCAGTGGTTTGCTATTTAATGTTCCAGTCCATTTTGATACTTTGATACATATGCATATCCATAAATACTATAAATAAATATAGTATTTATATTATATATAGAATATATGCTATATATAATAAAGTATCCATAAATGCTACATACTGTTACTTTTGTGTTGATTTTTAACATTTAAACACTTTGCATCATGAAATCATATTGTTCTGTGATATTTTCACTTAATAGTAAGTTTTTGAGATCCATCCGGATTTAGGTGGAGAGGTTGTATTCATTCCTTTTTACCACTGGATTGCATTGCAGTGTATGAACAAACTCTATGATATTTATTCTCTTAGGATATTTTATTATTGTTTTCATTGAGGTGTTTTCAAAGATTTACTTTCACAAACACTACTGAATGAGAAGCAGCTTTGTGAAGACCCACTCATGCATTAGAAGAGTTTCTTCAGCAGATTAAAAAATAAAAATAAAAATACCTGTTTTTAGAAAGAAGAGTTTCTTTAGAACACAGAAGTAAAACACATGTGTACTTTTCCTGTTTGTTAATTTGTTTTGAAACTTCCAAATCACTCTACAAAATGGCTGTATCATTTATACCTCACTTACTCTTTCAGTACTTTTCATTTTGAGATACTCTGATTGGTGAAAAATGTGACTAACTATTGTTTCCCTTTGCATCCCCAAGATCACTAGTAAGGAAACCTGAGTGAAGAAAGCCTCTGTGACCTTGAAATAAAGAGATGACAGCATTGTCAGCAGCTCAGTCTTTGCAGGAACTTGTGTCATGGTGGGTTGCATACCTCCACAGGCTCAAAGAGGTACCAGAGTAAGATCTCCAGCCTCCAAAAAGTCCTGCACAATGTATTATGTCTAGCAAGTCTTCCAGTGTTGCATAAAAATATGAAGCAAAGAACTTGTCTCCTGTGCGGAGTGATAGAGTGAAGAGCAGCCTAAGTACAACTGTCTACCCAGGAGTCACATTTGAAAACATAGAAATGTTCTGTTCACAACAGTAGGCACCATCATGCCTCACTGAAATAAAAGTTTGAAATGGGGCCACACATAGTGGCTCATGCCTCTAATTCCAGCATTCTGGGGGCCAAGGTGGGTAGATCACTTGAGTCCAGGAGTCGGAGACCAGCCTGGGCAACACAGTGAAAGCCTGTCTCTACAAAAAAAAAAAAAAAAAAAATTAACCAGCATGGTGGCATGTGCCTGTAGTCCCAGCTACCTCGGAGGCTGCGGCAGGAAGATTACTTGAGCCCAGAAGGTCAAGGCTGCAGTGAGCCATGATCACACCACTACTTCAGCCTGGGCAACAGAGTGAGATCCTGTCTCAAAAAAAAAGAAAGTTTGAAATGGGCCTGGTTTATAATTCAGGTTCTTATAATATTACTTCAAGCACCTCTCCCCTTTCTTTTCTTTTCCTGTCTTCCTTAATGCACCATGAAACCTCCCTCCTTAGTCTAGCACTCCATGGTGAAATAAGAAAACTAACTAGAAATCAGATATTAGCCCTGGGGCCAGCATTTCTGGTAAATTAAATAATGCAACACCTTGGTTAAAACATTATTTCTGCTGAGTCTTTTCTTTCTTATGAAAGGATAAAATGATGCCAAAAGCCATAATCTAGGACTTGACGACTCTCTTGGTCTAGCACTCCCTGCCTCACCTCTAGCTAAGCTCAGGATTTGGCCCCGTCTGCTGACCTCCACTTGTCTGTGTGCCCACACAGACATTGGTTCACACAACCATTACCTGTCTCAAATTGCTTTCTTCTTTATCCCACCCCATGAGCGTCAGATGGCCCCATAATGGCCTCAGTAAGACTCAGCCATTGCCCTCCTCCTCCCTTTACAACCAGGCTCCCTGTCCCTTCCTTCATGTCAGTATACCCACCTTTTGCTGATCCCCTCTATGGGAAGCAGGCGAACTAGGGAAAATCCCAGGACAGCATTCTATTTCCCCATCACCCCGCAACAGTTGGTGATCCATTTGTCATTAATTCCACAAGGAACTAGGCTAGGCCCTTGAGACACAAAGAATTAAGTAAGACACAGGTTCTACCTGGAAAGAGAAAACCCATGAAAATGTGATTTGTGTAAATTACTGTAATGAATTTGTCAAGCAGCATGTTCAGAGCACTACACAAATGTAAAAGCTTTACTTTACAAAGGAAGAAGAGGGTCCATCCATTGGGAAAAAAACAGGAAAGCACAGGAAAGGGGGTTACATGGGCAAAAGGGTGGAACCAAAAAGAACATAGCATATTCAAGTTTGTACTGCTAAAGTAAAGGAGACGTGGAGATAAATGGTAGAGTTTTATTATATCAATTATTCTAATGGAAGACTTTCAGTCCATACAAGCAACAGAGAATGAGACAATAGCACCTAGTGGAAGGTTTTCTAGAAAGCCTCGGCATCTTCAGTGAGGAGCCTTCACTGAAGAGGGGTAAAATATACCAGAGGGTTCAGCACCAGAGACAGAGCGGCAATAAATCTACAAGTCTATGGAGAGCAGTTTAGAAAAGAAATATGACCTTGAAAGTAATCTGTCTAGTCAAAGATTAGACCATGAGCAATTACCTCTACCCCTTAGTCTAATTCTACTACAGGGAAACAGAGGGAAATTAATGTAGCCCAAGAAACCCTATAAGTTATTTTTCCCAAGTTGCACACATTGAAAAATCCTAAGTATACACATATTTGAAAAGGCATATGCCAACATTCTAGCCATCTCTTATAGCATCCCTCAAAATACCATCTCCTCAACATGCCATGAATATTTCTGGTATGTGGTAGTGCATTACTGGACCTCTGAAATATCACTTTGTTGGTTATTATTTAACAATCATTTATCCAAGAGAAATAAAGACATGTCTATATAAAAACCTGCATGTAAACTTGGAAGCAGCTTTATTGATAATTGCCCCAAACTGGAAACACCTCAACTGCTTAATGAAAAAACAAAATGTGGTACATCAGTAAAATAAAATATTAGTTAGCAATTAAAAGGAACAAACTATTGACATGTGACAATTTGGATAAGCCACAAGGGCATTATACTAAGTGGGGGTAGAGGAGAAGCCAGACTCAAAGGAATTCTTACTATGTGGCTTTACTTACATGACATTCCAGAAAAGATAAATGATACTGCTGCATGATATGAGACTGGTTTTTCTCCATTCACCTGTTGTGACAGATACTAAAATAGCACTGCTGTTCCCACTGATGGATTGAGGACAGGAGCTTGTCTGGTTGGTCAGGAGAAGACAGATGAGCACCCGATGACCACAGTGGGAAGACGATGGACAGATGGTGCTCTAGGGAAAGCATATTGAGACCACCTGCCTCAGAAGAGAGGAACCAGGGCAAGTTGTAGTTTTACCTATTAAGAGATGCAGTGTTTAACCGTGATGAAAATGCAAGACTCTTCATATGACAGGTGAGAGCTGAGAACAGCATGTGAAACCTGAAAGTAAGGCAGAAGATGTGGGTCTGGGGAATGCACTGCACCAGAGCATTTTCAATTACTATTGAACTTTCACATTCCTCTTAGGTGGCAACCAAACCATGTGCAGAAATCTCTCTGGCACAATGAGTAAGGGAGAGCACAAAAAACACCCAGGTTTTGCCTAGACATTTGTGTATGTGTCTGTAAAGTCAGGGCGTGGAGAGTATGGCAGACAGACTGGCTCTATGACCCCTGCCTCTTGATATTCACAGCCTTGTACTATTTCCTCACTTTCAGTATGGGAAGGATCTGTGACCAACAAAATATGACAAGGGTAATAGGATGTCACTCATGTGATTACATTATGTTATATAAGAATCCATCTTGCTAGCCAACTTTCTTTAGGGTTTTGCTTTCCTTGCTGGCTTTGAAGAAGCAAGTTGCTGTAAGTCTTATAGCCACAAGAAGGTGAATTATTCCAACCACCTGACTGAGTTTGAAGTGGCAGAGCCTCCAGAACCCCAGCTGAGCCTCCAGATGAGAATGCAGCCTTGATGAACACCTTGATAGAAGCCCTGCAGAGGACCCAATTTTGTAGACTCCTGACCCAGAAAAGCTGTGAGATAATAAATATGTGGTTTTTTTGCACTGTTGAATATGTGGTAATGTGGTACACAGCATAAAAAACGAATGCAGGTGGGTGCACTTCATTTGTGGTTTCTTATACATCCAATACAGTAAAAAATAATTTTTGAATCCTATATACAGAAAGAAAAAGGTCATACTACGCTGGTTCTTTCAGCCCCACAACAGCAAAACACTGCATAGCCTCTCTGCTCTGCAGGTAAGAGACCAAAGTCCCAGACAAATGAGCCTGCAGTATTTGAAACCAGACTAGTCAATGACAGACAAGACCTGAACACCCTCAGGTCTTGTCCATAGGATCTAGCATTCACAGAAGAAATTGGTGAAACAAATTATAGAAGGGGTTTAGAAAATTAAATTATCAAAGCAAAACATGTTTCTGTCTTCCAACCTAGAAAGATTTTAAACACTAGTCTCCACCTACTGTTTCTGATTCTGATACAACCCAATCAAGCGAGGCTGCTGCAGGTTAGTTCTCACTGGAACTACTACAGAGACAGAATTTTTCACTATGGCCTACACAGATCCTGTATAACCATCATGTCCCAGATTTCTATACTCCTGTCACACCTTTTAGTGTTAGTACTCACCTTACTTCCTCTTGCCATGAGACATTTGCACATGTTGATCCCTGACATGCTTTTTTCTCTGATTTTCACATAGTTAATTTCTTCCTCAGATCTCAGTTCAGGTGACACTGCCCCAGAGAAGTCTGCTCTTACCTCTGGAAGTAGGCCTAATACTCAGTGACAGGTCCTCGAGGTACAATAGATCACACCTACTCAACAGTTGTCACAGCTTAACCGTCCATTGGCATGTGTGATTACTCGCTTAATGTGAGCTTAGTGACTAGCCTCTGTCTCAGCCACATGAGCAGGATAAAGGACAGATTTTGACTTCCCGTTGACTTTCCAGTAACTTGTCAGCATTGAGGTGAGAGCTTGGCAGATAGTAAGGTTCAATAAGTCTTCATTCAATGAAGAAAATAAAATATATTTGTCTAAAATAATTGAAGAAAAGATGAGCTAATGCCTGAAAGTCAGGAGACCTGGGTGTGAACCACCTTTCCACTTCTGCTCCTCAGCCTCCCCAGTGCCTTGTGAGTTCTTTAGATCTCTGATTTCCTGATAATATCATCAGCACTATTAGTTACTTGTTACTGACATTGTCACCACTGTCCTTTTCTTCACATTGCCTCTTGGAGGAAACAAAGATGGGAAGACCTTTGAAATTCTGTTCCATTTTCTCAGATTTCCACACATTTTCAACAAATATTTCTCAAAAGGACTCCAGGCTGTATGCAAACCACAGAACCCACTGGGGCTTAAAGTTAAAAGGTCATGTTGTGTAGAATGGTCCTCTTAGTCATCTGGGAACAATAACTAAAACATATAAATTACAGAACTGTGATGGCCGGCTGCCGTATCCATGGAAACAGATGTTGGCTTGGCCAAAGTGCTTTATAATGATTATGATTAATCATCCTTGAAATCACTGTTATTTATTGGCGTATAACTGATGGAACCATGTTGGAAGGGCTATATTGCACAGTTTTACAAATTTTCAGTTGTTAGAGCTAGTACCCTGACTATAAAATAGCAAAAATGTTCTTTAAAATGTACTCATTAAATATCAAAGAGAATGGGAAAATATAAGAGCCATAGCTTGGAATAACAGTCAATAAAAACATCGTGCCAACACGAGTCACTATGTTCAAAATAAATTTTCTTCCATGCTCCATATAAACTTAGTGCTAAAAGAATGTTTAAATAAGAGGGAGCCCTGTTTTGTGAGTTCTTCCTAAATCTTGTTCACAATTCTGCTTTATCTGTGTTTAACTCAGAAACACAAGCCTAGCAAAAGGTTATGAGTTCATTTATTGTTGGCCCTTCCTTTAGCCAGTCTTCTCTGTCGCTAGTATTTTTCCATTTTTGTGAAGTCATAGATATTCTGAATTTGAATCAGAATAAGCACCGCACTACTTAAGTATGATTTATTTTAATTCATTCACATTGCACATGTTTAAAATTATTAAAGTTTGACCAGAATTTGGAAAGAGTCTTCATTCAAACTTTTTTTGGATGGAGCTGGGGGGCACTTTGTAGAGACAGGAAACATCTTGTTCTTCTAGAGCTTTCTTAGCTTCTTCATCTTCTGTCCTGATTCCCCATTCCCACCCTGACCAATAAGCCCAACAGGCACCTAACAAAGCATGCACAACCTTGAATTTTCCTCACATATGCTGTGACGTACACCTGAAACAGGGAAGGACTAAAGGGTGTGCCAACAAACCCCGGGGCCACTATGAGCTTGGGTGCATTCCTGATGCATGTTTTCCCAGAACACGTCCATACTCCTCAAATCCATGTGGCATTGTTTTCAGTGACAGTAGAAAGCTGTGAGGAAGGGCCAGAGCCTCAGGTGCTGTTAGTACAAGTCTTTCCTAAACACATCCAAAAAGCTACTGCCATATCATTCTTGATCTAGTGCCACAAAAAAACAGCAACGCTTGGGCCCTGGGCAATACTCTTTGAACAGCTCTGGGATTGTTCTGAACAATGCTCTGATTGTCTGTGGGGTGGGGCAGCTAAAAAGAGTGGGAGTGGGTGCTTAGAGTCTGCAATAGCAGCCATGCTAGAATAAGTTCCAAGTGCCATGAGTAATAGCCACTGCTAACGTGAAGAGAGGCTCTGAGATGTGTGTATGGCCACTGTCCCTGCAAACCTCCTGTCCTGCCATACAGTTAATAGACCTAGAAAGTGACTCATAATGTTTGTGCAGCTGGGATTGATAAAGAAACCTGGGTAAATTGGAAACTCATAAACAATATAAAAACATTTTAAAGGAGGCAAGATTTGTGACTATGCACCAGCAATTTTGACTTAAAATTTGTATGTTCACCAGTAATTTGACTAAAATGTCCTTTTATAATACATCATGGAAAGACAAAAGTGGAGATTGTGGGCTAAGTATTTATTCATGCAGGCAAGGAGACGGGCTGCCCCAAGGAGGCATGCAGGGCTTCTGTGTCTTCAATCCAGAGAATGCAGAGATACTTCAAAAGGTAATTTGACCAAACTCTCTGACCATTCCAGAACTGAGAAATACCATTCTGTTTTTAATTGCCTCAGAAAGAAGACTCTATTATCTCATTTCAAAGTATAGTCAAGAGATTTATTATAAAATATAATGAAGAGCAGTACTATTTGATATAAATCTATCCCAGTGGTTCTAAATGGGGATGATTTTGCTCTCTGGGAAACATGTAGCAATTTCTAAACACACCTTTTATTGTTACAACTGGTGAGGAAGGCAGGTGTTCCTGATGTCTAGTGGTAGAAATCCCGGATGCTGCTAAACCTCCTATAATACACAGTGCAACCTCACACAATAAAAATATATCCAGCCCAAAATGTCAAAACTGCCAAGATTGAAAAACACTGATATAGACAAATAACCAATGTGGCTAAATTATTCCCCTCTGAAACAGTTGAGTAAGGGCAAAAGATTCATAGTTTCAATATCTGGATTAATCATTAAAGGCATCTGCATATACAACGCCTTGGTCCCAGAATACTACATTAATTTCATTGAAGGATATTATTGATAATTACTCAAGTAAAATGAACCGACCTTTCTTAGTGCCTACTAACCATGGAGGCAGACTCTGTCTTCATAAGGGCCACTATTTGAGAGGTAGGGAATGATGTGCATGTGAAACTCTGTCTAGGTATTTTAGAGGAGGATGCAATCCATTAGTTTGAGTAATTGTAATGTGGGAAGTTGGCTTTGAACTCTTCAGCTAGTTATGCCTCACTTTCTAACAATGTAACTTGGCCATAGTTTGGAATTCTTGATTTAATTAATATCGTTCACTATTCTAAATACTTTGCATTCATTATTTTATCATATTCTCCAAACAACTCTATGAAATAGGAACTATTATTCTCATCTTATAGATGAGCCAGATTTCTAGCAGGGACTGTCTCCAGAGTGAGTGTGCATAGCCACCATGCCACACAGCTTTTGTGGAAATGAGGGGATAGATGATTTTGCTCAAAGGATATCACGTCTCAATCATTGGCCCCTCACCTCCAAGGGAAGGAGCTGATGATCTTTCATGTCCTCCTAGCACCAGTATTTATTATTCTAGCACCAAAAGGAAGACCATTTTTCAATAAAATAGTCATCTTGGCATTTACTTTCATGCTGTGGAGGTAAATTTTCAAATTATCTATAAAACTGGTAATCTGGGATATTGACTCTAAAGGCCATTTTATCTTAACTTACATTCTTCGAATAGGATATCAGTCCTTGTCATTGCCTCTGCAAAGTCAAATCAATTTTATCTTGTTTATAAAAATATAGTCTACACCTCATGTTCATTTAATTCATTCATTCATTCAACAAATACACACTGATTTTCTACCACATGCTGGTCAATAGGCTGAATACTTAGGATACAGTGGTGATCAACTCGACATAAACCCCTAACTTCATGGAACTAATCAATGAAAATAGAGCCTTTAAAATAAAATATTTCCAGGGTAAATAAGGTAGGCATAATGTTTATCTTTGAATTATTTGAATTTTTGCCATCCTTATTCCCCTGAATTCCCAATTTATATCTATTCTTATAATAAGGTATAGAGTTTTTCCACATTTGTTTTTCAAATGGATATAGGCATGACCCCCCTGGAAGGCATGAATAACATTGAAATAATTCTGTCTTTTAACTCTTTCTGAAACACTTAAATAATATAAAGATGTATTAAGCAAAAAGATACTAATATGATTTTCTTATTGCAATGATTTTTTTCCAGAGATCTTCTAGGTTTCACTCAAATGTAAATCAATGAAAATATTTTCACAAATTCATACCTGAAATAAAATGTATCAGGCTGAGACATTAAAATCAATTTCATTTTTATACAGTGCTCCTTTTTCCATGTTCTGTTTTAAAGAACTCAGTTGAGTTGCTTTGCTATATCACCTTAACTATGATAAGGAAGATTTTTTTCTGTCAGATCCCCTGTCAAAACCATTTACTCTTCCTTTATATGATTTTCATGTTGTTCCCTGCATCTGGAAGCCCCTATTGTTTCCTTCACCAATAGAAGCAGCATTCACTTCAAAGCCCTATTTGAGATTATTTCATTTATGTACATGTGTTTATTTTATACTTTGATCTAGCCCAAAAATATCTGAAGTAGACAACAATAAGACACGTAGAAGATGACCCTATAGCATCAGTTAAAAGTGGGGCAAGAGAAGAAAGTAAAACAAGAGTAGAGATGAAACAGAGCCAGGAATGAATCTAAAAATGCATATTACAATAGCCCACATATGTCCAATGGGTGGGCCATAAATCCGGCTCTAAATTTTCTGGCAGCCAACATGAAAAGAGAAATCTTATCAGTTATACAATTCATAGTAACCATGATACACCAACAATCCAAATTTCCCAAGGAAGTCTAATTATTCTTGGTACTCAGACCAGACAAAAACTCTCCTTGAGATCATCATAAGTGGGTGACATAATGAAAAATCACCACAGCTTTCTCCCTGTTCATACAAGATCCACAGGGCTGATTATTAAGATGATTCTTGAGGTAGACTGGCAGCACGTGCTCAAGCACTGTACAGGGAAAGGATGTGTTTCTGGAAAGAAGGAAAGACAGAAATGACTAATACAACCAAAGCAGTGTTCCAGCTTCCAATGATCAGCTTTGATCTAGCTATATAATTTAGAATATATGGAGGCAGATAAAACTTAGCAATCTTCTCTTAATATTGTTCCCCTTAGCTTTTGATCAACATTATTTTGGTGACAAATTTGTTATTAAATGTGGCAAATGCATTGAGAATGGCTATTCCCTGTGCCATTGAGTCCATCCTCCACTATCTGAGCAGACCGAGAGCTGGGCTAGGGTTCTCTCCTCTTACAGAAGCAGAGGAGTTCATAAAGGCACATATCCAATGGACAGCTGGGCCAACCCTCATGAGGTGAGCAGAGAGACTACTTAGGATTATGTTTAGAAAGTTATTGTGAACCTATTGCAGACCCAGATAAACAGTAGTAGAGGCCCCAAAGTTCTATTCCATTTAGTAGGCCCAAATAATATGCCCACTTAGTATGCCCAAGTATTAGCCCAAATAAGCCAAAGGTAATTAGACACTGCTTTGGCCAAAATAAAAATCAACATAGCACTGAAAATATCATTATCTTTGAGCAGAATATTTCCTATTGTGTATCTCAAGATAAGCCATTATGAAATGCACATCAAGGAAATAGCAGTAAGTTGTATGGGATTGTTAGTTATTTATAAGCCAGCTAAAAGATGAGAATATCTAGCAAAGACAATCACTTGTTTGGAAAAAGAAAAAAGAAAAGGCTAAAAGGCTTATCAGTGGTCTTTCTTTTGGACAATAATTGGCCAGCAGGGTCAGAGGCCTATTGAGGTCACTCCTTGTTTAAAATAATAGAACCATAATATTCATGGAAAAAAGAATGTGCTACTTTTCTCAGTACCAAGAGAGGGAGAGGTTGAAGTTAGCTCAACCAGATCATTAAGAACCAAGTCTGAAAGAGGGAAACCTACACACAATCCTTCGTAACCCCAAAGACAATGGTCTGCTGTGTCAAAAGACTATTTCTACTGGCTCTGCTCCCAGGGGAATCATAATAGGGTCAGTTTTATAAAAACATCTAAACCTGGGGCTCTGTCTAGATTATGCACATACTCTTCAAGCAGCCAAATCTTGTACACAAGGATCAAGACCAAGGAACTTTCAATAAATTCAGCAACAATGTGATATTTCCAGTGTGTTTCTCTAGAAGGGAATACAGAGGATAGCAGCTGGCTATAAAAGAGTAAGCTTTGCTTTGTGCTTTCTGCTCCTCATACAAAACATTGGCCTATGAAAACTAAACTTGTAATTTGACAATCAAATACCTGGCATACAATTTAGGGCCATTGTCCAATAATGAAAGGCTATAACTTGGAATAGGTATTGCCCTTTTAGAATATAGAATAAATTAAACTGCTCATTTAATCAGGTGGGGCTGTCCCTGTAGTATGAATAATGGCAGGAAAGTTGGTGAGAGTGGTCCTTGAATAGATTTGCAGGAAAAAAATCTTCCCTAGCATCTAACAACCTTGCCTAATGCAATGACGTAGCTCGGATTCTGACGTAAGTTACATTTTTAGGTAAGTTTTTTGAGGTAGTGATAAACTTGAAAAACGTTTTCAATTGTATACATTTCCAAGTGGTCACGTGAGATTTTTGTTTCATGTGATACCTTATTAACCTCACTGCAGAGGGTTGAAGTTGTTCCACTTTCTGCTGATACTGGAAATGAGGTACCCTCTTGAGAGTTTAAATAGTCCTCAGCTAATAAGAGGCCACTTCACGCACTCAAAAACCACTCTCAACCTCTATTAGTTCCTTAGGGTTGCCATAACAAAGTAACCTGATTATCTCCATAAAGGCCCTGTTTAAAAATAAGGTCATATTCTGAGATACTGGGGTTAAGACTTCAACATATTTTTTTGAAAATGAAACCCACAACACAATGCCAATTGACCTATTCTGCAAGATGGAAAAAGATTCTTCAGAACTGACCGCTTTAAGCAGTGATGAGAACTTGCCATCCAACAACAGGTGATCCTGAAACTAAAGAACAAAGAACAATGACCCCTCTGCTCCCCGCCACAAGAAAGGGATAGCTCTGTCACTCCCTTAGGAGCTGATATGAACGTGATATGTGCCCTTCTTTTCTTTTCCACAGATGAGAGGTTGTATGGGGTTGTGACTGAGGCAGAAAAACTGGAGCCACGAGGCCTGGGTTCAAATTCCAGCACCACTACCTATTAGCAGTGGAACTTTCAATAAGTCTTTTATCATCTCTGATCTGCACCTAATTCGTCTTCAAAATGGAAATAATAGAATTTACCTCCTGAGGATCTTGTGAGATGTAAATGGCTGTCTCTCTACATATATATCTATATAGAGATATAGCTATATATCTCTCTGTATCTATATACATCTATATCTATCTATATGTACCTATAGAGAGAGAGATAGATTTATCTACTTAGATATATCTAGATATATAGATATTTATATATATAGATATCTATATATGTATATATACACTTATGTCTGTATACATATAGATTTAAATGCCTCTATATGTAGATATATATAGATATATAGATATATCTATCTCTATATATAGAGAAGTATTTAAATATATATGTAGATATATATTTATATATGTGTGTGTATATATATATACACATACAGTACTTAGAACAGAAATTGGCACACAGTCAGCTAATGCTAATGTAGGTGTTTTAAAGACAGACAGTTTAAATAAAGATATTATTTTTAATTATGAGGAGTAACGCTCACCATTTCAACAGGAGACTGATTATCAAGGAAGCTAGATTTCCCCAGGCACCCCGGTAACGACTCTCATTTCATATCCTCTCTACTCAACTGTGATTCCTTTTTTTATGCCCTTCCTCAATTAAAAATTATAACAAAGAAGCCTCTCAGTCTCATTCCACCTCACTCTGATCATTTTGCTCAATTTGATCAACACATCAATATTAGAAGGCAATTGCTTCTTGGACTAGTATCTTCATCTCCGGACAGCTTGTTTCCTCCAGATTATCATAAGAAAGTCCCCCAAAACTGGCTTGTTTTCCATTTCTTCTACACCTTATAAAACTTACAGGACTGTGATGCACATAAGCAAGTGCTGGGTAAATCTCAAATAACTGGAAGGCAAATACAAACCAAACTTAAGTAGTAGGAAGAGGATTCTTTATTGCAAACAAATTTGCATATCCGATGGTCATTTTTATGAACACTTATTGTTCACAAATGTTCAGAAAACTCCAGCAAGGGCATAGAATAAAAACCTGAGGAAAGATGATGGCTGGAAAAGATTGGCTTCATGCCTAATGTTGCTTTATCATGATTCTGGCAGGTAATCAATAGGAAACTCTGTTGCATAGACATAAATCATAATTGAGTTTTCATCAGGCCTGTGCCAAATCTCTGCCTGTATGAAATCTAGGATCCTGGTGCCAAGGTGCCTTATCAGTCCATATGCAAATATGCCTTTTGATGAAATCAAAGAACAGTAGAATTCAGATGAGATTGAAGACTTGTGCTGCCAAAGTCAGGTAGATACTTAATTCTTCTATTGGCCAATAACTAAACGACGACCGCAAAGGGCAGCCTTTCTCAGAAGACGTTGTTCCTTAGATGCTCAAGGGGATTCAACGATGGGAAGAAAATCAACCATAATGGCCATTCCCCTAAAAGCCTATGCACAAGGACCTTTCTCCAAAATCCCTGTAAACTTTATTTGAAATGTGTTGAAAGACTATCAACGAACACTGAAGAAAAGCACGTTGCTTTCTCAAGACAAAAGAGAAAACATTAAAGACTTATCTCCTCTAAATGTTAGCAAATAGAATGAAATTTCTAGAGTTTCATTCTTTTCTCAAAGATAATACATCTGAAACTCAAGTCAATTTAAAAGGAATAAATTTAGTTCTATTCTTATTTGAGGGCAGATGATTACATTAAGATGCGTAACTATGCTTACAGGTTTATAAGGATCAGTACTTTTGAAATTCTTTTGAATATTTCTTAAAATTCACTTTTTCAAAGATCAACCTTCAGAACTTTTTAAAAACCCACTGGCAAGCGACTAGCCTGGAAAAAGAATTCTATCTAGATATTTGTTCAACCATCCAGACTGCCCTCCATGCTTTCCCACAACACACACACAAAGAAAAAGATTCCCCCAGATCCATACTGTCCACTATAGTAGCCACAATACACAGGTGGCTATTTAAATTTAAATTAACTAAACATAATTTAAATACAAAATTCAGTTCCTCACTGATGCTAGCTACATTTCAAGTGCTTAATACTAATGTGGCTAGTGGCTTTCATGCACTGCAGGCATAAAACATTTACATCATTGCAGAAAGTTGTGTTGAACAGCTCTGTAAGACTACACCATTCCATTTGCTTGCAGAAATACCTGAGCTCCGTCCCATCATGGAAGGTGGGGCTCCTTTTCTCTCTAGGATCTCCAGAGAAGCCCAATCTCACTAGCAAATAATGTGTCCCCACAGAAAGGGCCACAGTTTTCTTTCCCTGAGCCCGGAAGCATAAGGAAAGAACTATTAGCAATTCTCAACTGGATTGAGGAAGGAAAGGCAAATCAAATTTGCTATGAGTGTTTTCTCCATACACAGGCACATTTGAGAATTTCTGCATATTACAAAACATTTACCAATAGGGCATTATTGTACTTGTAAAAGATATGAGTACTAAAAAAGCATTAGAAACTACTGACTTAAATGACTGATAATTATCATAAGAGCAGCTCTTTATAGACATTACTATTTTCTTGCAACTGTACAGGATGATTTTTACATATTTTGGTTTAATTTGCCACAAAAACCTTTGAGATAGGTATTCCTGTTATCCCTACTTTACAGGTCAGAAAGGCTGCCCAATTCACACAAGTGGTGCATGGTATAGGTAGGCTTAATACCATGCCTGGATTATTCTAAAGCCCATGTTATACACTCCTCTAAACCTCCTCCATAATGTGGAAACTATAGATCATAAGCCATAAACAGCGCACCTGGAGTTTGTCTATGGTCTACATAAAGTTGGGAACCTTTTATGTTCCTGATAGAGAAGTTCAGGCCCATGAATAATTTAATTCAAACATTTCCAGTCCTGCCCATAAGCAATTCCTGCCTGCTCCCTATACTCCCACACAAACCTAGTCAGACCTTTTTCTGGTTGGAGTCTTTGATGCTCTAGCCATCAAGACTGACAGCCAGGGCTCTGGCTCTTGGGCCGATGGTTGTGTCATATCCCTGGTAAGTGTGTCAGTGACTTGCCATGGTGTGAGTCAAACAGGTAATTTCCTAAATATCACATATATTTATATGGATGCAACTAGGATGAGACAGAAAAAGCAGATGAAAACTATTTTTCCTATAAATGAGCCTACTGTGTCCTTTCTGTGTACCAAGCATATTGATCCTTTCCTTGTTTGCAATAGAATGTTTTTAAAGAATGAAAAAAGGTTGTTGGAGGAAAAAAAGCACATTTTGCAGTTAAGTAACTTAGAAGGTAGATCAAAGGAAAAAAAATGCCCTTTTCAAAAATATTCAATAAAAAAATTGTTTACATATGCAGTATTATAATCAAATCCTATAGAGCGTCTAGTTATATATTTTCTGAAATATTCGCTCAAACAAAGGAAAGCTTTAAATGATAAGGAAATGAAATCATGTTTAACCATTGTTTCCAATATTGCATTCTCTGACTTAAAAGATCATTTTAAATTATATATGTGTGTATGTGTGTGTATTAGCCCTTCTAACACCACTTACATAAAGCTTAGAGATGCTGAAAAGAATAGCAAGGCGAATAAGAAAAAAAGATAAAAATGGCGATGATAGGGAATGACTACTTACTATTATGTAATACAAAAGACAGCACTCACTAAACATTGTTGACCTATTTTTGGTAAAATGAAATTAAGCAAAAAGTGCTGAAGCAAAAATCAACACAGGCAATGATGTTCAAAAAAAGGTTAGCGCCTGTTGTTTGGTAAGCAGAACAGACTGTGAGAAGTCATACCGTTCTAGTTAACGCCAAGATGTTTGATTAACAGGAAACGCAAACTAAAATGCTCATAGGAATGAGGCAGATAATATAATGAGTGAAGAAAGCTGATAATACAAAAAAAAAATGTATTTGCAATGATTATTGGCAAAAAGATTTGTGTGGGAAGATGTCTTGTAGAGCTTGGCAAGCTTTTCCAAGTCCTACCTGACATCTCGTCATTGGGATGAAGTTGATATTCTATTTTGTTGTTTTTAAAACTGGGAGGATGGGTGACCACCAAAATTCTATTCCAGCCTTTTGTTCCCCAAGACCAGTCAAGTTTCCTAACTTTTCTTGAAGTTAAGGGCAACTTGGGGGGATAATCATCTGGAATGCTGACGCCATGACCCTTTCCCCAGTGCAACAACCATAACTGGCTAAAATTACTTTTTAAAAAACCTTTTAAATCTCTGCAAATAGTGCTAATGTCATACAATACATGGTGAACTATTTATTGAGAAAATCTATTAGTCTCTATCAGAACAGTGAGTCTGTAACATTTGAGCCATAACCTGCTCTTCCCCATACCAGACCAGCAGGACACAGGTAGATGCACCCAAGAACAAAGGATCCCTCTTCCCTTAGCTCCCAGTCTAAGGTGACAGTATCTCCCCCAAAGAGAAAAGCCACCAGCCTTTTTATATTCCCTAGCTCTGTGCTGCAGAAGCTCTAATCCAGACCAGACTGGCTGAGAGATCTGAGATTCCCTTCCTAAACTCAACCCCTGATCATAAGGCAGAAGCCCTCCCCTAGGCATGCTATAATGAGAATAGCGAGCCCTGATCAACTTCAACTGAGCTTATTCACAGGGCAGAGTTTCCATACCAATAAGACCAGATGCTATCACTCCAATCCAATATCCCTTTTGTAAAGCAGCATCATCACTCTGATACCAGACCACTGTTCTCACCCCCATCTCTAAAGCAGTGGTGCACATATTTTTCTCTGCCAGAGAGGAAGGTCTCAAGAATAAAGCACTCTGTAGATGACCCTAAAAGGACTGACTTTACTTGGAACAGAGCATGAGAATGTTCAAGTCTAAGGAAAATGTCCAAAACAATGGAAATTTTGGCTGTAAGCAATTAAGAGGGATTGGTAGCTCCATGGTAGCAACAAGCTAAACCTTATACCGCTGTGAATTTAATAAAAAGAACCAGGGAAAGAGACATCTAAGAAGGGCCTTTGTGGTGTCAAAACAAGCCTCAAAACTGGCCTTAAAGACTGCCCCTGTTAAAGGGGACTGAATTTAATTGAATCAGACAGTAGAGCAATTCATGCCCACAATGTATGTTTCGCTATGACACCAAAGGCACAAACAACAAAAGAAAATAAATAAATACGTTGGACTTCATCACAATCAGCGAGTTTTGAGGTGGGAGGATTGCTCAGTTGAGACCAGGGGTTCAGGGCCATAAATGGGGAAAAAAATGAGACCCAGTCTCTAAAACAAACAAACGAAAAACCTTTTTGCACTTCAAATGACATCGTCAAGAAAATGAAAGGGAGAAAATATTTGTCAAATCATATCTCTGACAAAGGACATGCATCCATAATATACAAAGAACTCACACTCTGCAATAAAAAGACACATAACCCAAATAAAAAATAGGCAAAGCATTTGAACAGACAGCTCTCTAAAAAAGATATGTAAATAACCAATAACACATGAAGACATGCTCAACATCATTAGCAATAAGGAAATCCAAAATCAAAACCACAACGAGATACCAATTTGTACTCACTAGCATAGCTATAATAAAAAATGTAAAATGGTGTGGTCATTTGGGAAAAACAGTTTAGCAGTTCCTTGAAGTGTAAAACATGGATTTAGCATATGACTCAGCAATTCTAATTTTAGGTATATGCCTAAAGGAAATGAAAACATATGTCTACTCAAAAACCAGTACACAAATGTTCATAAAAATATTATTTATAATATTCCCAAATTGGAAACAACCCAAAGTGTTCATCAACTGATGAATGGATAAATAAAATTTGGTATAGCCATGCATTGGAATGCTGTTCAGCAAGAAAAAATCATGAAGTATTTATACATGCCAAAACATGAATGGACCTTGAAAACTTTATGCTAACGTAAAGAAGCCAGCTAGAAAAGATCACATATTGTACGATTCCATTAATACAAAATTTTCAGAAGATGCTCGCTCTATAGAAAGACATAATAGGGTGGGTTGAGGGAAATAAGGAGTGGTATAATAGGTATAGAGTTTCCTTTTGGAGTGACAAAAATGTTTTAAAATGTATTGTGGTGATGGCTACACAACTCTGTGAATATATTAAAAACCACTAAATTGTACATGTGGGGTAAGTTTTATGGTATGCAAATTATAATATAATAAAACTGGCTTTTGTTTTTGTTTAAAAAACACAGCAATTCAGGATTCTAAAATAAGATAACTTTTTAAATGTTTCAAACAACCTGGAGATGTAAATGTTCTCTCATACAACTTAAAAATACTTGCTCAGATAAATGGACAAAATTTTCAGTAATTTCACAGAAGGCCAGAGAAAGGAATATATATTTAGCTTAAACTTTTACAAACTGACTACAACAATTGAATTTTGGCTTTTATTTCTTATATATTTCAACATGTTTAATGCAACGCTTGAAAGAAGTTATGTAATTCAAAGAGAATTGATTCTACAATGACACTAGAAAGTGGCAGATTAACAAATATACTTGGTTCATGTCAACTATTTTGTAATTTCCTTAGACCTCTATCTTGAGAAATGAATGAGTTGGCATCAGGTTTTACAGTAAAAAGCAGGGCCTTTCAGGGTAAAAGGTCAGAAAGAACACTTTATATTCTTAGACGGCCTAAAAAATTAGAATTTTTACATGACCTCCAAGTGAGTTTACAACACAGTCATGGACGTATGAAAGCACACTGTTAGGATCAAAACAATGTTCTTCATGCATCTTGTGATGACTGGTTTTATATATCAATGGGACTTGGCCACAAGGTGCCAGACATTTGGTCAAATATTATGCTGGCTGTGTCTGTGAAAGTGTTTCAAGATGTGATTGACATTTGAATCAGTAGATTGAGTAAAGCAGATTGCCCTCCCTAATGTATGTGGACCCTATCCAATAAACTTAAGATTTGAATAGAACAAAAAGGCAAAGTAAGAGGGAAATCATGACTGAATGCTCGACCTGGAACTTTGGACTTCTCTGATGTCCAGACTCAGACTAAAACATCAGCTCTTTTTTGGTCTTAAGGCTGCCTGTTTTCAGATGAACTTAATCCCATTGGCTCTCCTGGTTCTCAGACCTTCAGACTCAGACTGGAACTACACACAGCCTCTTCTGGGTCTCCAACTTACTGACTGCAGATCTTGAGACATCTCAGCCTCCATAATTGTGTGAGCCAATTTTTTATACTAAATACCATTATTTATAGGATTTTTTTAATAAAAATAATCAATAGGATATATAGAGAGATTGTTTATTGGTTATTTTCTCTAGAGAACCTTGACTGATACACATTTTTAATTTTTTGCTATTCTACCAGATCACAATTCTTATAATAGTCTATGAATAAATGTTTTTGTCAATCCTTTAATTACATTGTTGGTAGTGTGATTACATCACATTATATAGTGTTAGTGGTCTATGTGTGTTGAAAATATTTTTCACTAAAGTAATATTTATAATATCTTACAATTTTTGAAATCTTATTTTGGCTTCTGTAGAAGTTTTAATCTCTAGAAGTGTTATATAATAGTAATGGTTCAATTCTTTTTTCTCAAGCCTAGAAAAACTCTGGTGGAAAAACCTGGACCACCGGTCAGAGCACTTAGCTCCCCATTAACTTGTAGTACCATGATCGATCTTAAACTCTACTTATACCTCGGAGTAATCAAATGGATGTTGATGGTGATCATTCCCATCCTTCTTTGCCAATAGGGTTTATATGAGGATCAAATCAGATAAGAGATATAGAAAATGCGTTTAAAGAAGGGAAGTATACAATAGTGATATAAATTTACTGTGTTGAGCAAAGATATAAGAATAATACAATGGACTTTGGGGACTCAGAAGAAAGGGTGGGTAAAGGATAAAAGACTATACTTTGGGTACGGTGTACACTGCTCGGGTGACTGGTGCACAAAAATCTCAGAAATCACCATTGAAGAAGAGCTTATTCATGTAACCAAACACCGCCTGATCCCCAAACACCTATTGAAATTTTAAATAATTAATTAAATTAAAAACATGGATGAATAAACATAGATATAATTTTTAAAATAAAAAAACAGTTTACTGTGTCTAAATAGTTGCCTGTTATTAATATTTTAGTATTGCCTGAAACATTTTCAAGGACAATAGAGAAAACATAATGTGCACCTGAAATAGAATAAAATCTATAAATTAGAATAAAATTTGAGCTTACTGCATGTGTATAATGCAAAAAAGTGCTTGATCATTTTCTGCTTCTTTAATTTACAATACAATTTGGAATGAAGTAAACTTGCTATATCCATGTAGTAGATGAACTATTAAATTAATTTCATGAAGCCAAACCTCATAAGAAACAGTATTGTTTATTGACATGGAAAGGCACTTCACTTAGACTACGATACAGATGCTTATGAATATAGTGATATTCATGTAATACCACCAAAGAAAAGCCTGTTTCACAGAGAGAATCATGTTATTTGAAACTGCCAAAAACTTTGAAGCCTAGTGCCAGGTATTGCATAAGTGCCTCATTAATATTTGTAGACTGATTAGAGGGAAAAAGCACTTATGTATAAATAAGGACATGGAATATAAGAACATGAAGATAATTCTTTCACTCAGTATTTCAATACCATGTCATTTGGAGCCTGAAACATAACTGAATAGAGAACTTGGAGAAGTTCCAGAAAAATGCAATGAAAATGATTAAAGAGTTGGAAAATGCGATCTATAAATCATGACTACAGGAACTGGGAGTTATCTAACCTGAAAAGAAAAACTACATGAATGCACCAGAGTCATGTGTCTGAAACTTAGAAATGGTGAGATTTGCCATGACCCACCCATATAGGTGTACAAGCAGAAACCAATTCAAAAGCAACAAAGATTTTTTTCAAAGTATTCCTATTATTTCTGTAAATATCTATTTCTCTTGTGATTTTCAAAGAAACCAACAGCAGCCCTGGGACAAGGACTACAAACATTTTATCAGGTGCCACTGAGTGCCAGGCACCTTGCTAGGCATCGTGAAGTAAAAGGAGTAGAGCATGGTGCCTAACCTCCAGGATTGTGGGGATCAGTGGAGGAAACAAACACGTAAAGAGACTTGCAGGATGTCTGAAAATCTCCTGTAATCAAAGAATGTGCAAAGTTGTTGAGTGGTTCTAAGATCTGTACAACCAAGTTTATGTGGGATGCTGGGGTGGAGGAGGAGCTGTTTCACCAGTGTCGTCAAGCTGGCAATGAGCTTGCTGGGAAGAAGCTGGCAGGAGGATGGTAAGGCTGTTCTCTAAGGGTGGGGGAGCAAGCGCAAAACAAACTTGTGAAAGATAGTGAGAGCCTGAACCAATTGGATTAGGAAGAGCATATATAAGAAATGTTACTACCTCTACTTTGCAGATGAAGAAATTGAGGTTTAAGGATCTTGGTAACTTGTGAAATGTTAGCAGCAATTAATACTAGAGCTGGAATTTGAATCCACTATTCCAGATTTTCTACAAATCCCTGTTACTCATTTAGCTATCCTAATATCCCATGGTTTAGCAGACAAGCACTTCTTTCCATTAGAACTGAAGTCATTATCAATAGAAAATCCAACTTATACAGTAATTTGGTGGTGGGGGGAGAGAAATGTCGTAGGCACACACACATACATACGCACACACACACGAGTTATTTGTAAATATAAAGAAGTATAATTTAGTCAGTCATTTAACAAAGAATAAAACATCTTATCTTTATTTGTTCTGTTACACCCTGCATAGTGAAGAGATGTAAACTGAAATTAGATCATTTTCAATGTGTTGCTTGAAGTCAAAATAAAATGCAGTATCATACTTGCACTATTAGGAAATACTTTTTGTTACTGCTCCTGCTACAGCTTCACATCTTCTCTTTTGTTTGTGTTTTAAATTGAACTGTTTTGCAGGCCTTGAGTCAGTATAACAATAATTTTTTTAAAAATTCTAGATTAACACCTGCAAAATATGGGAGAAGAGTTAGCCTGGTGGAGTACAGGTAAACGACAGAACCAAACAAGAGTAAGTATATTAAGGAGTTAGCAATTTAATTTATTTTATTATTTTATATTTTTCTCCATAGTCTGAGCCTGCCTAATAAAATTACTCCTGAATTCCTGCATTTTACAAATCTAGTATTATTTAAATCTCAGTTTTCTGTCTCAATAACTGACTGAAATGAAGAAAAAATCTAGTCCCATTCTTTTTATATCTATTTTGAAAGTTTCAGTAGGATAAATTTCACAGGAAAAAAAAATTGGCAAAAATAAAACAATATTTTGAGATATCCTGCTATTTCTTAGAAAGTTCTCAGGCAATCTCCCAGTTAAAGAAGTTGCTCTAGAAGACCTCATACCAATATTCCTACCTGACCACATCTTCAAAATATCCTACTTTTATCCTGTCACATGTGATAAAATCGCCTCAAATTTTAATATTAGAGGATGAGCTCTCTTTGTTCAATTTCCAAATGTCCTAACTGCAATTCTATTCCATTTGTGGGTAGCAGCGTGAGGATATGAACGCTGGCCCGTTCCCCACGCTCGCTCTTCCTCCTCTCTTTGCACAGAGCTCTATAATAAATGAGGAATGCACAATCAGGCCTGAGTTTCCCATCTGCTCGTGATTACCTCTATGCACTTGCCTGGAGGAATACACTGGAAAGTCACTGAAAAGCAGGGCAATTTCTTCGTCATTAGTTTGTAAGAATCGTGGCTGTCCTGATATGATTTAGAACATGAACACCATGACCTAAATGTTCTCAGAGGGTATTAGTCTCACTGCCCTGCCCCTTTTAGGGAACCCCCTGGTTATTTTCCGAGAAAGAGTGAGTGCTTCTAAAAGCTAATAGTTGAAAGTATAAGCTTTAGTACACATCTGAACTCTTGAATGCATGTCAAGCTAACCTAAAAAATTGAGAAATTCTATCGTATCCTATTAGTGAACGCTGATCAGGTCTGACACCACTGAGGAGAGAGTTAAAGTTTAGAGACTTCCAGGAGCTGATGTCCATACACTGGCAGAGAGATCTCACAAGCTGGTCTCTGCAAGGACAGATCTCCCAGTGTGAGCGTGGGAGGCAGAAGCTGCAGGTACATGAGCCAGAAGAGCAGTATGAGCTCATATCCTAAGAAAAATGGCTCAGATTAAAATTGGAGACATGTATTTGAACATATCATCTAGGTAAGGAGATTCTGGGGTAGGAAACGGGACCTGGAAAAAAGAGAGAGCAAAGGAGGGTGTTTGGAAAAATTGCATCAACAGGATTATATACATCCTCAGTGGTGTGGAGTGTGGGTGGGCTAGATTTATTTAGAGGTTCATGGTTGGAGCTGACCTTGCCCCATGAGATCCTCTCCCCTATCAGGGCTGAGTTTACCTAATCCAGAGTACACTCCTAAATCAGAGATGCATTCTCACACTGTTATTGAGGCTGTGTTCTTTCTGGGTCATGGATGAATGGGATCCAAGGAACTATTTCGAGCATATTCCAGCTGCCTCCAAGAAGTAGATGTGAATTACTGGGTTCTTTTGGAATTGGTAGGCTTTCAGCAGTGAGGCCAGGGGCTGGTAAACCACAGTTTACCAGTGAGGCCAGGGGCTGGTAAACCACAGTTTACGATGCACATGAGGAAAAGCTGCCACAAGTACATCACATTCATTTTTGGCCCCAGCAGGTAGTGTCTGTGTGTCAGAAGAAAGAGATCACAGAGTCTTTAGGGTGGGCTGAAATTCTAGCAACTGCCAGAGTAATAGTGAAACCAGGAGGTACAGAAAAAAGTGGAAGGGATACCCAAGAGATAAAAAAGCAGTGGAGTTTCATGAGTGATATCCACAGGGCCTGCTGAGTGGACCAGTCCTGTAACCTTTAAAATATATAGTTTTGAATGTACTCCTCTCAGATCAGGTTGATATGCTTGCTCTGGTTCTCGGTCTGCAAATTTTGGAAAGGTGAATGGAAGTGTAAATAAATAGCATCCTCCAAACTGGAATGTAAGTGGTCCCTGGCTGTCTTAGGATCCAGGAGGTTTCCTAGATGTACAGAGCATCAGGATATGGTGCCCCTGGTGGGAAGGACTGGAGTAGGGAACAAGCCATCATTTGATTTGTTACAGAAGATGCCTGCATCAGGGAAGGCTAAGACATGAGGCAGTAAAAACGATGCCAAGATCTGAATGACTTAAAAGAACAGAGTTCATTTCTCATGCAGGCTATATGTCCTTTGAGGGTTAGCTGGAGCACAAGAAAAGGCACTGTACTTCATTCATTCTCATTCAAGGACCACGGCCAAGGGAGATTTCCTGTGTGCTGCTACACTCACCATGGCAAGAATAGGAGAATGTGGCAAATCATGCACCAGCCCACAGCCGGGTGTGGTGGCTCACTCCTATATAATCCCAGCATTTGGGAGACCAAGGCAGCGAATCACCTGAGGTCAGGAGTTCAAGACCAACCAGGCCAGCATGGTGAAACCCCATCTCTACTAAAAATACAAAAATTAGCCAGGCATGGTGGTGGGTGGCTGTAATCCCAGCTACTCAAGAAGCTGAGGCAGGAGAATCGCTTGAACCCAGTAGGCAGAGGTTGCAGTGAGCCAAGATCATGCCATTGGACTCCAGCCTAGGCAACAAGAGCGAAACTGCATCTCAAACAAACAAACAAACTTCAACCCACAAGGGATATTTGTTATTCCTTCTCATATTTCATTAGCCACAGCGTGTCACGTGGCCCTATGGGGGCAGTGAAGCACAATATTTCCACGTGTCCAAAAGGAGAGCTAAAAATATTTCATAAACAGCACAAATGACTACCAAAATGCATACTTAATTAAGATGGCCCTTGGTGGTTGGCAGGGGGTGGGGTGGAGATGAAATTATAGTGTGGATGAACAGTTCAGTAATTCAATAGACAAGAGACAGTAACTCAGGCATTGCCACCTCACCTGACCTCAGTCCTCTCTTTGACCTGGGAATAGATTATAAGAATCAATTTTTATGATAAGCTGAATAATGTCACCCCCAAATATATCCACACCCTAATCCACAGAATCTGTGACTATGTTACCTTATATGGCAAAAATTGACTTTGTAGGGGTGATTAAGGATCTTGAGACAGAGAGGTTATCCTGAATTATCCAGGTGGGCCCCATGTAATCAAAAAAGCCCTTAGAAGAGGGAGACAGGACTGCGAGTCAGAGAAGGAGATATGATGACAGAGTCAGAGTAAGAGAGAAATTGAGAGATGTTACCCTGCTGGCTTTGAAGAGAGAGGAAAAGGTTAGAATCCAAAGAAGGCAGATAATCTTTAAAAGCTGGAAAATGTAAGAAAATGGATTCTTGAACAGAGCCTCCCAAAAGAACATAGTCCCGCCCACACCATGATTTTAGTAGTTAGAGCATTTCAGACTCCTGAACTCCAGAACTATAATTTGTTACAGTAGCAATTGGAAATGAATACAATATCCCAGAAAATGTAATGTAAGAGGTAGAGGATCAGATGAAAGTCAGACCCTGGAATGGGCAAGCTTTAGATGACCTGAAGATTTGTTGCAAAGATGCAGCATCTATATATGATAAGTATGAGTTTCACTCCCAACATTCAAACCTATTGATCTGGAAGAGCAAGCAGCTCCAACTCCAGAGGTAGCTGCAACAGGAAAAGTTACATTTGAAATGAATAAAACACAACCTCAAATGTGCAATAAAACATGCCTCTTCTTGCTTTTCTTTTTCCTAACCTTTCCTTCTTCACATTTTCTCCTCTCAGCCTCAATTCCTTTCCATTTTAGTTGAACCCAGCAGCAGTAACCAAAGCTGAACAGGGTGCTGCCACTCTTCAAACACCTTCAACTGCATACTATTACATAGTTTCAGCATTGGAGAGGATATTTTAAAAGTAATAGGGCCAACCACACATCCAAAACTTAAATCTGCTCCAAGATTAATAGCAAAACACCTCTGATGAGTGGGAACTCACTGCTTCTCAAGATAGTCTTGAGTGGCTTGATAGAAGTCTCATCTTCAGATCAGTTTGTTTTCATGTTGCAGTAATGAGATTCTTTTGATGAAGTGGATGGAAGAAGATTGAGACCTAGACATCTCCCAGGTATTAGAGATCCCTACAAAAATAACCTACAACACTGGTACCAGGGTAATGAAGGGAAGAGAGGAAAAAACAGGCCCTAGGAAGTAGTAAGTATAGCATATCCCAGGAAATAAGCAAGTCAGAATTGCTCTTGACCTGCTCCAGTGTTTCTTCATAACTATGTAAGATCAGAGAGGCTGCCTTTCAAAAATGTGTCCTAGAATAAATTAGCCCCATTGTTAAGTTATCTCATATGCAATAACACAGCAGCCAAAAGACTTTGAAGTAACTGCCATTGTTTTTAGAATTAATTATACCATATATATGGTGTATATATATATATACCATATATATATATATGACCAAATATATAGAATATGGAGATGGAGTTTCACTCTATCACCCAGGCTGGAGTGCAGTGGCATGATCTCAGCTCACTGCAACCTCTGCCACCCCAGTTCAAGCAATTCTCCTGCCTCAGCCTCCCAAGTAGTTGGGATTACAGGCAACTTCCACCACACCCAGCTAATTTTTGTATTCTTAGTAGAGACAAGGTTTCACCATGTTGGCCAGGCTGGTCTCAAATGCCTGACCTCAGGAGATCCTCCCACCTCGGCCTCCCAAAGTGCTGGGATTACAGGTGTGAGACACCAAGCCCAGCCCCAAATCTGTATTTTCTATTTACTTTCCATCCAAATCCATTCCAGGCCTTTCTCTGCTCTGGTCTGGGTCTAACCCAGGAGGCTATCCTGGGAGGCTAACCCATGAGGTCTTAGCCAGGAGGCTAACCCCAATGGCCAACATCAAACAAGATCACTTGCCCTCTGGTTTCTGGTTGGATTTGGCCAATGGGAGATACTTACAGAAGATAATAAAGTGGGAGATGATGAGATTGGATCATTTATTCTCCTGCCTAAGCAAATCAATTCTGATAAACCACCCAGTTCCTTCCCTGTGGCTTCAGTTAGCCTCTTGTTCCAGTAACAAAAATTCCTTTCCCTCTCCTTTAAGTCCCAGGATGGTAACAATTTTCTGTTGCTGCTCTTCCCTGGGCACTTGAACATCCCTTAGCAGTTCTCTAAAACCTGCCCACACATTTGTAAGTTGCTCCTTTATTGAATTACCTTTAAAATCAAAGTTGAATATACCTTCTGTTTCTTATCAGGACTCTGGCTAATAGACTGGTCTTTCTGCTTGCACAGTTGCCCTTCCCCTAAAAAGTTATCCTTTTAAAACATGAGCTTGCATCATGTCATTCCTTTGCTCAACACACTGCAGTGGCTTCTCCTCTCACCAAGACTCCTAACAATGACATATGGCCCCTATCTCAACCTTATTTAACCAATAACAACTTTTTTTTTTTTTTTTGAGACGGAGTCTCGCCTGTCGCCCAGGTTGGAGTGCAGTGGCTGGATCTCAGCTCACTGCAAGCTCCACCTCCTGGGTTTTTTATGCCATTCTCCTGCCTCAGCCTCCCAAGTAGCTGGGACTACAGGCGCCCGCCACCTCGCCCGGCTAGTTTTTTTTTTTTTTTTTTTTTTTTTTTTTTTTTGGAATTTTTTTAGTAGAGATGGGGTTTCACCGTGTTAGCCAGGATGGTCTTGATCTCCTGACCTCGTGATCTGCCCGTCTCAGCCTCCCAAAGTGCTGGGATTACAGGCTTGAGCCACCGCGCCCGGCCAACAACTTTATAGAACAAATGTTTTAATTGTCATCAAATGAAAGCACATATTGATATGGTTTTGTTGTGTCCTTATGCAAATCTCATCGTGAATTGTAACTCCCACAATTCCCATGTGTCATGGGAGGAGCCCAGTGGGAGGTAATTGAATCATGGGGGCAGGTCTTTCCTGGGCTGTTCTCATAATACTGAATAAGTCTCACGAGATCTGATGGCTTTAAAAATGGGAGTTTCCCTGCATAAGCTCTCTTTTTGCTTGTTGCCATCCACGTAAGATGTGACTTGCTCCTCCTTGCCTTCCACCATGATTGTGAGGCCTCCCCAGCGATGTGGAACTATAAGTCCAATAAATCTCTTTCTTTCATAAATTTCCCAGTCTCAGATGTGTCTTTATCAGCAGCATGAGAACAGACTAATACACATATTATGCAACATAACTAAATATATAATTTCAAAACATGTTAATATAATGTCCTGAGGAATAAAAGAAAAACATTTGTAATAAAATAAATTTCAGTTTCAAAATACTCAAGCACAACTACAATAGAAGACAAAGTATGGTGGTCAGAAGGTTGCACCCATATGTAGAAACACAAAAACAAATACAGACATATTTGAATGGCAACTGACAAACTGGCAATAGACAAATGGATAGCCATCAGTGACATGATTTTTCCTATAAAGTTGTGCCAGTTAGTAGTTCATTGCCTTTCAGTTCCAAATCTATCCTTCATTGCCTGCTCCATGAAAATAGAGCTGAGTCCTTTAAATATTTTTTCTTTTTATAATGTTAACCTATGTCAGTAGAGGGTATGGGAGGTAGGGGATTTCCTTCCTGATTCCATTGTGCCACTCTTTGCAAGATCCTATAGTGTTTTGGCTTTTACAGCACGTAGTTCTTGCAGCATGGGCAGATTCTTCAGTGTCAGCTTCATGCTTCTTGCAGCATGACTGTTTCTCTGGGGTCCAGATCCTGCAGTGCATGCAGTTTCTTCATCACCCAACTCCTGAAGTGCCTGTAGCTCCTCCAGTACCAGACTCCTGCAGCATGACCAGCATCCAGCTCTGCAATGAATAGTGGTCAGCAGCACCCAGCAGCCAATAGTTCCTTCAGCACACCCCTCACTCAGTGTGAGTGTGTGTGTGCATGTGTGTGTGTGTAAAGCTGAGGTCTCACTCTGTCACCCAGGCTGTATTCCAGTGATGTGATCATAGCTCACTGCAGCCTCCAACTGCTGGGCTCAGTTCTCCTGCCTCAGCCTCCCAACCTGGTAGGACTACAGCTGTGTGCCACCACACAGGACTTCTTTTATTTTTTGTAGAGAGGAGGTTTCATTATGTTGCTCAGACTACTCTCAAACTCCTGGCCTAAAAGGATCCTCCTGTCTCAGCTCCCCTCAAGTGCTGGTATCATAGAGATAAGCTACTGTACCCAGCCCTCTCATTCATTTTATAGTAGATCATTTCTGAGAAACGTTTCCTAATGACTGACTTTCCCCAACAACTGATTTTTTAAAATGTCCCAAGGAGTGGATTTTCAGTGCTGAATCCCAACAACTTCTTTACCATCTAATGGGCCATGGCCATGCCCTCTCCAACAGGTACTGGCTCTCAACATGCATCCAACCTGGGTGGGTGGGTCTTCTTTGCATGTTCTTTCTCAGCCTTAGGGATAGTGGTAATCATAGCTGCCATTCCTGTATTCTTTAAGATTCTCTTCCTTCTAATCTGTCCTTTATTATTCTAATTCCATGTTATAGTTAATAATAAATTATATTAAATGTTTCATGTTTAAATTACCATGTGATTTATTTCTGATTAGATTCTCACTTGTAAAACTGTGAATAACTCTTAGCAAAGTTTCTGAGAAAATAGTACCATTTTCTTTTATATGCATAGTAGTTGCATTGCTAAGAAATTCCATAATTATCAAATGCTACCAAAAAAAAACCTTTGTGTTTATATGTAAATACAGGTAGGTTCTAGACTCAGAAAACTATAGTTTTTCACCTGCATTCAGGGATTCCACTTACAGCTGTATAGATTGTGCCCGAAGCAATCTCATGGGGCCACCATTCCCAGCTGATCCCTATCAATGACGCTTCCAAAGATTCTGCCATCCACATCTGCACAATTACATGTAGCATCTCTGCAGTACACACATACTCATCCATATATTTGAAAGCTACATGAGATATAAGACAATTCTTCCCTGTGCAGGACTGTCCCACCTATTACAGTACATCTAGCGTCCCTATTCTCCACTCATTATGACAATAGCACACCCCAATCATTCTGACAACCAAAAATCCTCGACAAATTTACAAATTGCCCCTCTGGGAACAACAGCCAACCAGCCAACATGTGTTTCCTTTTTTAATTTTAATTTTTTTACCGTGCTCATAACACTTAACATGAGGTCTACCCTTCTAGCAAATTTTTAAGTACACGATACAATAACTGTAGGCACAAAGTTCTACAGCTGATCTCTACAATTTATGTATCTGATCTCATATTTTAAACTCTCATTTTTGCTTGAATTATATCAATCTTCTTGGGAATTTTTTTAAACAGTCCATGTTCTCTCTTTCCTCAAGAATTTTTACAATTTACTGTTTATCTGCATGGAACAGTTTTAGCCTTAATCTCCAAACATTCCTTCACTCCCTTCAAATCCCTGCTCAAACACTACCTTATCAAAGCTATATAAATTAGTAATTCTATATCCATACCAGCATTTCTTTTCCCTCCTATTTTGCTTTATTTTTAACATCATGATCACTGTCTATAGCAGTATTTATAACTGATGTATTTATTTTCTGTATCCCCTCACTGGCACTTAAGTCTCATGCGGCCAGGGACTTGACCGTTATGTTCACTATGGTATCCTCTGCACCTAGAACAGTGCTGTACTTGTGCTAGGAGCCCAATAATTATTTGTGTAATGAATAATGACACATGCTCAAAATAACACTCATAATATAACACATGCTCAGTAGCAACCCTTTTTCCATTTATTCATATCGATAAATTCACTCACTTCACTTCCTCTATCACTTCCCAAAAGAAGAAAGGATCCGAGAGTTGTCGAGTTGTTTTAGAATATTAGATTACATTGATTTCTTGTATGAGAAGATAAATGCAGAGTAGTTTTCACACGAGAAGATGTGTACTCTCGCTAAGTTCATTTAAGATAAGCGTGCTTCCATACAGGCTTGGAAGGAAAAGATAAGGATGTAAACTGATTCTGGCATGACACAGGCATTTGACATGCATTATCGTATTTAATCTGTACAGACATTCTGAAAAAAAAGAAACTAAAGCTATTTCATCTAAGAGAAAATTAAAGCTCATTGATATTAAATAACTAGAGTGAAATTCAAAACCACGTTCATCGGACTCCAAAATCTATGGCCATTTTACCACATGACTAGAATGAGACAATGAAATATGTTGAACATAAATGCAATTTCCCCAGAATTTGGGCATCATTTTAAAGGTCACAGTTCAGCCAGGCATGGTGGTTCACGCCTGTAATCCCAGCACTTTGGGAGGCCGAGGCGGGCGTATCACAAGGTCAGGAGATCGAGACCATCCTGGCTAACACGGTGAAACCCCATCTCTACTAAAAATACAAAAAAGAATTAGTTGCACATGGTGGCATGCACCTGTAGTCCCAGCTACTCGAGAGGCTGAGGCAGGAGAATAGCTGGAACCCAGGAGGCGGAGACTGCAGTGAGCCGAGATCATGCCACTGCACTCCATCCTGGGCGACAGAGTGAGACTCTGTCTCAAAAATAAATAAATAAATAAATAAATAAATGTATGTATGTCACAATTTCTAGATAAATATCCTGATTTATTTCCACAAATATATATTCCACATCATTTATGAATATTATCTAGAAATGCTTGAAAAATAAAATCAACTTCTCCTTTTCTTTCAGTGAATTATGCAAGATTTTGGCTTACATATGGCAAATTTTTGTTTAAAGTCAATTTACTAATTAAATTACCTATTCTGCTGAATAAATTGCTTTGCTGATATTATTGACAGTTTATATTCTTCCTATTTAATTACTGTGCTCCAAAATAATCAATTTCTTTTGGCATACCAAAGCCAAGGTAAAATTATGAGACAGGCAGATTCTTCTGTGCTCCTCTTCTTCCTTCCTTGTTAGAATTTGGCTCAAGGAGAACAGAAATACAAAGGGAACACAGACTGCAAGGAGAGCTGCCTACTCAACAATGGGTCTGACCCCTAAATGGTCATAATCAGAATCCAGGTAGACCTATATCCACTCCAGTAGCCAGTGTGCAGATGGCTTTGGACCAGTGTTCTTATCCTTACAAGTCAAAGAGATGTTAATCACTCCTATGTGGACCATATTGTGTGTTTTCTACATTATTATTTAATCTTCACAACATAAAGATTTATTGTTAGCTCTAATTACAAATAAGAGGTTGAGAACCTCAACTAAACTTAGATATAAAGGAGCTGGAAGGCAACCAAGGTGCATCTGGCTCTAGGGCTCATGCCCTTGGCCACTGTGGTGCAGGATAAGAACAACCCATGCCGGAGAGGGAGGAGCATCACAATTCCCAGTGGCCAGTTTTTGGAAGCATGATCCTTAGCTAGTGGCCGGATAGGAAAGGGCTAGAATCTGCACCCCCGCAGAAGAGCAAGACACAACCATGTGTACCCAGGCCCCCGCTAAGTGTGTTAGGATCCACGGCAGGCTCCAAATCTCATCCAGGAGCGGAATGCTAAAGCAAGAAACAGACTCAGGGCAGGACACAAGAGTAAATCAGCACAACAGGAGTAAAGAAACACATGTCAGGTATATGAATGCCTAAGTCTCCTCCCAGGTACACCACTTCTCCAGTAACATATTTAATCTGTGATTCCACAGGCCAATGAATTTCTTTCATATAAGGCACTGAGCGTGGCAGCTTGTGGATGGAGCTCTTTAGAAGGGCTATCCTGTGAATAAAAGGCTACAGAAGATGATCTTTCAACCCAGCAAAATCATCAAGACCCTTAACATGTACCTTATTGACTTGATTCATTCAAATAATAGTTCTTGAGTACACACAATGTGCTAGACACTTTTTCAAGTTTAAGCTTTTGAGATTCCACTCAAATTCTAATAATCTAAGTATACATTTTTGCTCATTCTCTTTAGATTTGCACCTATTTTTAACTACCTATGTTCCTGAGGTATATATCCTGAAATTCAACCTGGTAAGGGTTTTCCAGGTAGAAAAAGAAAAGGAAAGCTAGGCCAGGAAATATGTGGTATGAACAAATGTTCTGAAATGTGAAAGATCTCTATCTGCTTGGGGAAAGGTAGGATGTACAAAGTGGGTGGAACATAAACTGGAGGAGGTGGTGCTTAGGGATGACAAAGTCGCCACCTTTATTTTACTCTGTGGGAAATGTTCTGATCATGGAGGAAAATGATGTAGAAATAGCTGGAGCCGGGTGAGACTTTTGTACTATACCTCATATTACACTCACTCTTACTGTCACTTTAGCTTTACAGTTAATGTTACTCTGTGGAGGAATGTGCTTTGAAATCCAATCACTTCAATTTAGGATCTCTTCCAAGGAAGGTTTGATTTCTGGGAGAAAAACCTGGAAGGACTCCCAGCTTCTCCTCAGTCTAGCCTTCATTCACAACAAGGTTTCCTCATTCTCTTTGATCATGAATTTTCAGAACATCAGATATAACCAATATTCAAGCATAAGTTCAATAAACCCATCCAAAGCCAAATTAAAATGTTTTCACAATATTTCTCATTTTAGATTGGTCATGTCTTGAATATATTCACTCACCAGACTGAAGAGTCATCTCCTTTTGACCATCAGACCTGCCGTGCATTGCCCCTGAACAACAGTGTGCAACAGGGAAGAAAAGTGGAGGCTAAAATCCAGCACCAGCTCTGCTCTTGAAGTTGTGTAGCCTGAAAAACAAGGCAGTGTACACCTCACAAATAAAGCATCTGGTTTTTCCTATATGAAGAAACTATTTAGGCTACTAGAAGTTTTGGGGCTCACCAGAGAAAAACAGGTTTATCTGACACATTTACTATTACTATTTCAACCAAAAAGAACAATGACAAAAGAGTAATAGTTTGTCTAGAAGAAAATGAGTTGAACTCTAGGACAATAACAAAAATGTAATTTTTATAAAATAATACAATATATGTAAATAATTGGTGCCTGCTATATCATAAGAGCAATGATGGTTGCTTATTATGATTGGTAATGTTTGTATTATTATTATCATTTTGAGGGTATTAGGAGTATTTATGTAATGGACTTTTTAAAAAATTGCAAATCAATCCATGGCTAATGTGCTGTTATTTCACCATAAATTGAATGTAATGTTTCTATTAAAGAATACTTAAACTCATGATTTTTTAAAAATCTGACAAATATGGCAATGTCTTATCTTTTGACAGAACTGGGTGGCAAAGTACCCTCGTGTGCTATTTTTGTTCATTTTCAGAATGCCTGAAATGTTTTATAATTTTAAATAATATACAAATACTCGAATTTCCCGTGATAGAAAAGACAACCTTGATACTGGAATTGAGGGCAAGGAGTCTCTGGCACTAAGTACCTGAGACCTGCTCCTGTTTACCACCTATGTGACCTTAAGCTGGTCAATTTATTACCTCTCTGACCAAGAGCTTTCTCACATATAAAATACAGGAATTGGACTGGATGATCTCCCGGGTTCTTTACTCTCAAATTTTATGACCAAGTCTATTTTTTGACAGCTAAAAAAGATGGGACTAATTTTAATGCATATTGTCTGTCCTTATATCTTGCATAGAACTGATTGCAAATGCCTAGAAGCTAAAATGAAGGGTCAAAGAAGTGCCATCTGCTTCTATTACTGATTATAATATGAAGCTGCCTCAAGTTTGTTGTTTGTTAACATTTAGTGAAAAACAGAAGTTAGGAGGAAATGTGTTGTAAACAATGCTGCCCTCATACATTTACTGAATAATTCATAACCAGTATATGGTAGAAGCATAATTTTTAAAACGGCGTTTTCCCCAAATACCTGAGTGTTCTGACATCAGTAACAAATGATTTCTTTGGCATTACTTTGAAAATTACAGTATTTAAAGATGATGTCTCAGATTTAAATTTATTTTATTCTTTTCAATTTCCATTGAATCAATTTTGCTGTATTATACCGGAATAAAATATTTGCCATAGTTGACTACCCCCCTTTATTAGTTTTTAGGTATCCATTTTCATTTTTTCCAGCTTTATTGAAATATAATTGTCAAACAAAAATTGTGTACATTTAAGGTGTGCAACATGATGTTCTATGTATGCACTGTGAAATGATTACAATTAAACTAACACATCCATTATCTCACATAGTTACCGTTTGTGTGGGAGGGAGAGGACAGGACACTTAAGACCTACCACCTTAGGAAATTTCAAATATACAATACAGTATTATTAACTGTGGTGCTCATGTTGTACAATAGATCTCCAGAACTTATTCCTCTCCTGCATAACTGAAACTTTGCACCCTTGAATTAATATCTCTCCATTTCCCCCAACCCCCAACCCTTGGTAACCACCATTCTACTCTCTGCTTTTATGAATTCTCCTTTCTACATTTCAGATGTAAGTGAGATCATACAGCATTTATCTTTATCTAATATTGCAGTAAACATAATCTGGGTATATCCATGTTGCTGCAAATAGCAGCATTTCCCTCTTTTTGAGCTGAATAATATTCCACTGTATATATACGCCAGATTTTCTTTGTCTATTCATGCATCCATAGATACTTAGGTTGTTTTCTTATATTGTCTACTCTGAACAGTGCTGCAGTGAGCATGGGTGTGCAGATATCCCTTCAAGATTCTAATTTCACTTTCTTTGGATAAATATTCAAAAGTGGAAGTGCTGAATCATATGATAGTTCAGCAAAAGTTTTTTTGAGGAAACTTCCATACTGTTCTCCATAATATCTGTACCAACTGGTATACCCACCAACAGTGTACAAATCTTCCCTTCTTTCCACATCCTCACCAACATTTGTTATCTTTTGTCTTTTTGACAATAGCCATTCTAACATGTGTGAGGTAATATCTTGCAATTTTGATTTGAATTTCTCTGATTAATGATGTCGAGAACCTTTTCATATTCCCGTTGGCTCGTTGTATGTTTTACTTGGAGAAATTTCTATTCAGGTTCTTTTCTCATTTTTTAATCAGTTGATTGTGGGGGGGGGTGTTGTTATGTGTTATTTTGTTTTTTGAATTTTTATGTGTCTCAAGTATTAACCCCTTATCAAATACATGGTTTGCAAACATTTTCTCCCATTCTATACATTGACTCTTCACTCTATTGACTGTTTTCTTTGCTGTACAGAAGCTCCTTAGTTTAATGCAATCCCACCTGTTCAATGTTGCTTTCATTTCTTGTGCTTTTGGAGTCATGTCCAAAAAATCATTACCTGTAGTTATGGCAAGAAGCTTTTCCCTATGTTTTCTTCTAGAAGTTTTACAGTTTCAGGTCTTACATTTAAATCTTATTCCAGTTTGACAAAATTGACAGACCGCTAGCAAGACTAATAAAGAAGAAAAGAGAGAGGAATCAAATAGATGCAATAAAAAATGATAAAGGGGATATCACCAC
>NW_012114599.1:13408386-13433435 GCF_000951035.1 Colobus angolensis palliatus | reverse complement strand
ACCTGCACGTTATGCACATGTACCCTAGAACTTAAAGTATAATAAAAAATAAAAATAAAAATAAAAATAAAAAAATAAATCTTATTCCAGTTTGAGTTGATATTTGTATATGTAAGAAATAAGAGTCCAATTTTATTCTTTTGCATGTAGGTATCTAACTTTCCCAATGCCACTTAGCAAAGAGACTGCCCTTTCCCCATAGTGGGTTCTTGACACCCTTGTCAAAGATTATAAATAGGTGTCTATTACTATAAACTTCCAGCTTAGAACTGCTTTTGCTGTATCTCATAAGTTGTGATGTTATATTTTTATTTTTGCTTATGTCAAGGTATTCTTTTGTTTCTCTTTTGAGCTCCTCTTTGATGCACTGGTTCTTGAGTAGCATGTTGTTTAATTTCCACGTATTTGTGAAATTTCCAAGATTCTTCCTGTTACTGATTTTTATTTTCATACCAATATGATCAGAAAATAAATTTGATATAATTTCAACCTTCTCAAACTGCTAAGACTTGTTTTGTGTCCGAACATGGTCTATCCTGGAGAATGTTCCACATATGCTTGAGAAAAATGTGGATTTTGCTGCTGTTGGATAGAATGTTCTGTGTATATCTCCATTTGGTTTCTAGTGTTATTCAAGTCCACTGTCTTCTTATTGATTTTCTGCCTGGATGATCTAACCATTGTTAAAAATGGTATGTTGAAATCCCCTACCATCATTGTATTGCTGTCTATTTCTTCCTTCAGTTCTGTTAATATTTGCTTTATATATTCAGATGCTCTGATGTTGAGTGCATATATATTTACAATTGTTATATCCTACTGATAAATTGACTCTATTGTCATTATAAAAATGACATTCTTTGTTTCTTGTTGACAGGTTTATTACTTAAAGTCTTTTCTGTCTGATATAAGTATAGCCACCTCTGCTCCCTTTTGATACCATTTGTATAGAATACCTTTTTCTACTCACTTTCAGTTTATGAATCTCTTATAGGAAGCATAGTGTTGGATATTGTTGTTTTTTTATCTATTCATCCATGCTATTTCTTTTGATTGGAGAATTTGACCCATTTATATTTAAAGTAATTATTGATAAGTAAGAACTTACTATTGACATTTTATCAATTATTTTCTCTTTTCTACTTCCCTTGTTTCCTCTTCCCATTCTTTCTATGTGATTTGATGTTTTTTTAATAGTGGTATACACTGATTTCTTTTCTTATTTTGTGTGTCTACTGCAAGATTATTTTTATTGTTTTTCATTTGTTTTTGCACGTGGTGTTACCATGAGGCTTACATAAACATCTTATATTTGTCTATTTTAAGCCTATAACAACTTAACTTCAATTGCATAAACTCTACACTTTTATTTCTCCATACTCCCCAGATTTTATTGATGTCACAATTTGTATCTTTTATATTGTGTAACCATTAACAAGTTACTATAGCTGTAGTTGTGTTTAATACTTTTGTTTTTTCATTTTTACACTAAATTTAAGATATTTATGTACCACCATTACAGTATTAGAGTATTCTGAATTTGACTATAAACTTTCCTTTACCAGTGAGCTGTATCCTTTTATATGTTTTCATGTAACTATTTAGTATCCTTCTGTTTTAACCCAAATAACTTACTTTAGCATTTCTTGTAAGGCAGGTCTAGCAATAATCAACTCTCAGCTTTTGTTTGTCTGGGAAACTCTCTCTCCTTCATTTCTAAAGGACAATTTTGTATAGCATTGTTGGTTGGCAGGGTTCTTTTTCTTTCAGCATTTTAATGTATCATCCCACTCTCTCCTGGCCTGCAAGGTTTCTGCTAAGAAATTTTCTGATAGCCCTGTGATGGTTCTGTTGTATGTTGAGTTTTTCTCTTGCTTTTCTATTGCTGCTTTCAAATCTGTCTGAGTCTTGATAATTTGATTATAACATGTCTCAATGTAATCATCTTGGGGCTTATCTTATTTGAGATTAAAGTTATAAAAAGTTATAAAATCTGGTAAAATGCTAAGGCATAAAGTTACTATATAAAAGATGGTAGAGTGCTAAGGCCAGTCCACCAAAAAAAAAAAAAAAACTATTTAACTGGCAACAAAATTCCACATTGTTAAATGACTCCAAAGCTCTGCCTCAAGCCTTCTGGGTCCCACATGTCTTAGTACTTTCAGAGACTTAGTTCTCTAAACTGCTCTGAGTGGGGCCCCCCTGAGCTATAACCCCTGATCTCTGCAACTCCAGGCTGGAGAGCTGAGCTGTTGGGAGTAGGGCCTGTGGAGGCTCTGTTGCTAGGCAGCTTACACCTCAGGAAAGCAAGATTTAAAACATGTGGACACATCAGTAATATATACTGCCTTAATTTTCCCTCTTGTTTATACTTTCAGAGTCTAATTTCATAACACCTGATATTTTGCACTTTTAATGCCTTTCTAGTATTTTTTTTTCTGAGTCTCCAAGTGGCCAGTTTTTTAGAGCCAAACTGAGGAATTTTAACTCGCAATTATAAACCCACAACGGTCCATATATTTCACTCCTCCTTTTCTGTCACCAACAAATTGAGCCCTGGAATCACCAATAAACGACTAGAAATGTAAGTGTTGGTAATTCAATGTGAATGAAAGAAAGGAAAAGGGTAAAGGAAACTCAGACATATTGAAGTCACAATATTTTGAAAGTGTGTGCATTGCAGATCTTCATTCATTCTTTTCTCGTTCATTCTCAGCTCTGATGTAATCTATTCACGGAGATTTTCTTGATCCTACCTCCATCTCCAGGCTTGTTATGTGAGTCTTCTCTGTGCTTCTGTATTTCCTATGTCTCTCTCTATAATCGTCCTTACCATATATAACCTTCTTGAAGGTAAGAACTTTGACTTATCTGTCTTTTAATCCCCAACACCTAGCACAGTATGTATATTTAGTAAGTGCTCAATACATTTTTATGAAAAAAATGAGTGTCTATGAGGCACCAAACATTATGTTGGATATCTTATAAGTATTTGGATGCATATAATATTACAAAGTATAATCACATCTAATTCCAGCAAAAACCTTATGAGGTAGGTATTACTATAGCCAATTTAAAGGGGTTACCATTGAAGGGATCCGAACTGGAACTGAAATCCAGGTGGTAGAAACTCCAAAGCCCAGTGCCTATCATCACTTCCTGTTGCTTGTGTGAGCTATTGCCACTGCAAGATGCTGCATTATTCACTTTTCCTTTCCCAGAATAAGCCATCTATTTATTCTCTTCCATTCATAGGTAATCAAGAATCAGTAGGATTTGCTCGCAATTATCTTGTCTTAAACATTATACTTAAGAATCTAGTCAAGTACACATTTTTCTACTGATGTCCAAGTGACAGCATTAGCTATGTAGTTTCAATATAATAACTGAGACATAACTCTTTTAGAAATCTCATGAGCCCTTCAGTATAAGTTGTATAGGCTATATATGTAAAGCCTTGTCTTTTTTTGTTACTTATAAAATCTTGTTTTCATCAGCTGTAAAAAGGGCCTGGAGATGATGTGAAGATTCATCTGGCCCTTGTGGGCACCATCATCATGAATTAATAGATGAAATATAGTCTGCATACATACTTGGAAAACACCACTATTTGTATTCTCTATAATCTTATATTTTCCCATCACAGGCTACAGGATCAGAAAGGAAATCTGGAATCATTTCATTACAAATGACAGTAGAAAACAGCAAAAAAGCAGAACTCGCTCATTTCCAAATGGCAACAAATTGATCAGGAGACCAAGCTTCAGGACCCTTGTGCCCTTCTCCTGAGAGTGACAAAATTAAAAAGGATAAGACATTGCTGCTAAGGAGAGGAACCATCTCAGAAAACTTGGAAAGTGACTCCAAGACATATGGTCAAAGCATGGACTTCTAGTCAATTTCCCTGGTCCAGATGCAAGATGAGGTCATCCCCAAGGATCAATATGAAGGCTCTGGGTTGGCATAAGAGTGTGAGACACCTGGAATGATACCCTGGATTGCTGTCTCAGGCAGAAGTTGCTTTCGTGGTATCTGAGGTCAAACCAAGCACTTTTATTCTTGGAGGCCCAAGTTTAGTCCATATATGTGGGCCATTAAAACATCATTGTTAGAAGGGAGTCATTCATATCAACCAGTTTTCACCCTTTGAATTTTTGCCTTCAGTATCCTCCATGGGATATTAGGGCCCATTTGGAGACTACAAGTAGGAATCCATGTTTCCAGATCATCTAGGAACCTCAACCAAATAAAAGATCTTCATCCTCCTCCTTGGCAATTCAAACTCTGGTGAAAAGTCCAAATTCAGGGCTTAATCAAGGAAGTTGTTTCTGTCTAGTTCCCTTGCCCTGCTGTAAACTTAAAATCTGGCTCTATCAAAGAGTAACCAACAATTGGACTCTTTAGATAAGTAAAACTTCTTTTTAGTTTTAATGATTATTTTAGTGAGTAGGAAAATTTCTTCTTTAGTGCAACAGCAAGTAAGCACCCTATCTCTCCTTCACCGTCCATCTTCTTCTCCTCCTTTCTCTCTAACTCTTATTCCTTTTTCTACATAATATTGTGTAAGTGACAACAGGTTGAAGAAGACACTGCTTAGCAATACCATATATCTGCAGCTGAAGGTGTCACAAATTCAAACAATAAAAGAGGTTTTGTTACCAATGAGAAGAAACAGAAAAAAGGCTCACCTAAAAAATTCAAAAAGATGCATATATTACCAAAATTTTCTGAATGCCCGACTATGTTATGCAAAATGCTTAAGTGTTGTGATGATGAAAACTTTCTGAGTTGCACATAATGGCAACAGAATTTAAACTAATATATGCAAAGTCAAAGGAGTTTATTGGAAAACCTCTAAAAGGTTGCACCAAAGCCAGAATAAAGGATTCAGACTAGCTCAGGAATACAGCTGGGACTGGGGTATCTTCCAACCCAGAAGGACCAAATCGTGCATTAATCTTTTCCCAGGGAACCAGAAAAAAAAGTTCTCTTCTCACAGTAACAGTAACTTATTTCTTTTTTTCTCTATCTGCTTCATTCTTCTTTCTAACTGCAGACATTCTTCTGCTCATAAGTTTATAGGATAGACCCTGACCACTGATAATCACTTAGTTTTATACTCTATAGTGTAAATATTCAGAAAGACATAACTTCCTATTTCTCTCTGCTCCCATCCAAATTTCTATTTAGACTCTTAAATGAGTCACTGAATTAAGTAACCCCTAAGTCAGCTTGAAGATAGTGAACTGCCAATAATAAATATAATTTAACAGATTTCAGGAAAATATATGACAAAATTTCCATAACATCCTTAAGGATGTGATGATAAAATAAGAAATAAGATATTATATTAAAACTACAGGGTTTACATCATTGAAAAGTACAATAGTTTGCACATTCCTAACTGGAAGAGCAAAGACTTATCAAAAATGAAAACAGTAGAAAAACAAGAAAAATATTATTAAATATATGTGGGGGAGGGTATTGGACACTCTGGGATGCAGACACAGAGATGAAGTTAGGAGGTGCCAGAAGTTTTTGAGAGGATAACACCTGAGAAAGACAAAAGGAGGAGGAAGTAGCATTGGGGAGGACAATATCGCAATGTAGATTTGACCAAATTGGGGAGGACAAGATCACAATGTAGATTTGACCAAATCTCAGCCAAACTAAAGGGAAGCTCTGCAGCAAAGATTGCCTGTAGAGGAAGCCATCGTTGGATAGAAATGACCAGGGGCTAGCACCCCTGCCATGCTTAGTTATTGACTGGGGGCTGCCAGAGATGAGTGTAGCCTTGGCATGAAAGTTGAGGCAAGCCCTGAAAGCATTTGCAGCAACAAATGGTCTGCTGACTGCACTCCCTGCAGCTGAATAGCAAATTCTTTCTTGAGGAGAGATTTAAGTGATACAACTCCACTTTAACAGCATAGAAAAGTAGAATGACAGGAAAGTGGATAAAAGCCAGCATTCCTACCAGCAGAAAAAACATTTTCATTTTCTTGCACCTTTACCAACATTGAATATTATGATATGTGGGTGTGGTATTATTCTTTAGATGTTCAAGTTTACTGGTATAAAAATATGCATAGTATATTTTTATGTTTAAATATATATATATAAACTTCCACAACTATGGTTACACAAAACAGCAGAATGACATTTATCTTCTTTTTTTTTTAACTGCATAGAATCCATTTCTTTCTGTAAGAGCACTCTGCTTTTTTGTTTTGTTTTGCTTTGTCTTGTTTTCTTTTGTTTTCTGGGAGAATCACCTCTCTTGCACACTGTACTGGCAATGAAAGAGAAATGCCAGTATTTAGGCTAAATTGTGTCTTCCCCCTCCCCCACAAAATTACTATGTTAAGCTGGGCACAGTGGCTCACACCTGTAATCCCAGCACTTTGGGAAGCCGAGGTGGGTGGATCACCTGAGGTCAGGAGTTCAAGACCAGCCTGGCCAATATGGTGAAACCCTGTCTCTACTAACAATACAGAAACTAGCTGGGTGTGGTGTCGCATAACTGTAAACCCAGCTCCTCTGGAGGCTGAGGCACAAGGATCACTTGAATCCAGGAGGCAGAGGTCGCAGTGAGCTGAGATTGTGCCACTGCACTCCAGCCTGGGTGACAGAGTGAAATTGTGTCTCAAAATAATAATGATAATAATAATAATAATAATGATAATAATGAAGAAGAAGAAGAAGAAGAAGAAGAAGAAGAAGAAGAAGAAGAAGAAGTAGTAGTAGTAGTAGTAGTAGTTAAAGTTCTAACCCCCCGTACCTCAAAATATATATATATTTGAAGACAGGATTTTTAAAGAGGTAACTGAGTGGAAATGAGGTTATCAGGGGAGGCCCTAATCCAATGTGACTGGTGTCCCTATGAGAAGAGGAAATCAGGACACAGACCCATGCAGAGGGAGGACCATGTGAAGGCACCGGAGCAGAAGGTGGCCATCTGCAAGCTCAGGGTAAAGGCATGGATCAGATCCTCCCCTCACATCCCTGAGAAGGAACCAGCCCTGCTGACGTCTTGATCGGGATCTTCTATCCTCTAGAAGCATAAGAAAGTAGTGTACTTAAGCCGTTCTGTCTGTGGTACTTTGCTGGGGTAGCCCTAGAGTACAGCCAGTTTTCTTATTCCCACTATGAAAGAAAAGAGGAACAGATTCTTCCCTCACACTCCCAGGTGTAACTGGGGAGTAGGCACATGATCTAAGCCCCACCAATCAAAAGACGGTTCTCAAGACACAGCATCCCAGAGTCATCCAGACAGAGGCACAGCGGAGGTTATTCATGGTTGTAGCAGTGGTGGTAGCAACATTGGCATTCTGCTAGGCTCATTCTGGCTCTGAACAGCTTGCTATGCTCCCTAACTTCTTAGACATCACCCCCACCTATCATCTGCTTCATTTCTTGTTTTTATTCCCCTCCCCTACAGTGTCTCTCCAGTAAGTTCCCTAGTGAAGATTTGATTGTTGGTTTCAACCAGGAACCACAACTGATACAGAAAATCCATCTATTACAAAATAAACCAACTGGGCAACAAAACTTAGGGTGGAGAGGGTGTTCATTGTTGGGGTAATAAATAAAAATATTATTTACCTTCCTCAAAACAAAACAAAATGAAAAAAACATTTCAAGAGGTAGATAAAAATTGCTGCTTTTGTGTGTGTGTGTGTGTGTGTGTGTGTGTTTAGACAGAGTCTCGCTCTGTTACCAGGCCGGAGTGCAGTGGCACGATCTCGGCTCACTACAACCTCCACCTCCCGGGTTCAAGCATTCTCCTGCCTCAGCCTCCCAAGTAGCTGTGACTACAGAAGTGCACCATCATGCCAGGCTAATTTTTGTATTTTTAATAGAGACAGAGTTTCGCCGTGTTAGGCAAGCTGGTGTCGAACTCCTGACCTCAGGTGATCCACCCGCCTTGGCCTCCCAAAGTGCTAGAATTGCAGGCGTGAGCCACCGCGCCTGGCCAAATTGCTGCATTTAATGGCTCAAAAAGCAATCTTCGAGGCATTACTGCTGAGACTTTCCCATAAATATTATGCTATACAGATCATGTCTGCTTTTTCAAATTTTAAACCATTCTTTATAAACTAAAAATTTAATACTATGGATATATATATGGAGTCTCACTCTGTTGTCCAGGCGGGGGTGCAGTGGTGCGATCTTGGTTTACTGCAATCTCTGCCTCTGGGATTCAAACGATTCTCCTGCCTCAGCCTTCCCAGTAGCTGGGATTACAGGCGCCCACCACACACCTAATTTTTGTATTTTTGTATTTTTTGTTGTTGTTGTTGAGACGGAGTCTCGCTCTGTTACCCAGGCTGGAGTGCAGTGGCCGGATCTCAGCTCACTGCAAGCTCCGCCTCCCGGGTTTACGCCATTCTCCTGCCTCAGCCTCCCAAGTAGCTGGGACTATAGGCACCCACCACCTCACTTAGCTAGTTTTTTGTATTTTTTTAGTAAAGACGGGGTTTCACTGTGTTAGCCAGGATGGTCTCGATCTCCTGACCTCGTGATCCGCCCGTCTCAGCCTCCCAAAGTGCTGGGATTACAGGCTTGAGCCACCGCACCCGGCTAGTATTTGTACTTTTTAGTAGAGCCGGGGTTTCACCATATTGCCCAGGCTGGTCTCCAGCTCCTGACCTCGGATGATCCTCCCACCTCAGCCTCCCAAAGTGCTGGGATTATAGGCATGTGCCACCGCACCTGGATATACATTTTGGCTTGCCTTTTTCCTCATTTCACTCTAGGAAGCCACAGGTAAAGATTTGTAAAACTTACTAGACTTTTCACAATTTGTTGTGGCATTTAAATTTTGAGGGGAGAAGTTTTCCATTCATATTTTTAAAAGGAAGAATACAAATCAACGTCCTCCTGCACTTCCCCAACAGACCAGAGCTCACAAATATAAAATCTCACTATCTCAGAAGCCTCAGTTTACACAGCAAAGTGCATGTCATCTGGATTCATACTACTTAAATAATCATATGCTAATAATGTTGATTAATGTTGCCTTGCTACTTAGAAGTAAATCTCTAATAGGGTAACTTTCCTTACTCATATTTGGTGAAAATTCTTTTCAGGACCTCGACAAAGGCACAGAAAATGTCCTTTTCAAATTAAAGAGGCATAAAACTGAAAGAGATAACCAATATGTTAGACACAAGCTACAATTTAAAACGGCACTGACTAACACAGAATTAAAAACAAAAGATGACATTTTAAAATTTCATGAATTATTTTAAAATCTTAAATTTAGTACCAAAATTCCAATAACAATACATGTGTTTTCAAAATGTTCAAGGTAAACAATCTAACTGAGCAAGGGATAAGGAAACTAAGATGTAGTGGACATAGAAAACAATTTCCTATTTTTATAAGAGCATAGATATGTGCATGTATACATACATGTGTGTGCATGTGTGTAAATGCATGAAATCAGGATCAGAAAGAGAAGCACTAAATTGTTGAATGCTTAGCTATAAACATGAGTGTTTTGGAAGACGGAGTGGAATAAAAGAGTCTCTTATTTTATTCTAGCTATTTGTTAGTTATGAAACTTTTACAGAAAGAATTTTTATGTATTAATTGTATATTAAAAGATTAATTAATCAAGTATATAAAGTGCATGTTAAGAACTTTGAATTTCACCTTATGCTTCAAGGTAAAATTTTTATGCCCAAATTACAGGAAGAATTAGCCCTGTCCTTCACTGAGCTCACCAAACCTCATCAGGAAAAATGTATTTGATCCTCAGAAGAATGTTTGCCAAAGTAAGGTGTATGCAAGGAAGGAAAATCATAATTGTTAGGGGTTTCAAATCTATTTCATAAGATGAAAGAAACTGAACCGATGAACACAGTGAAGAATAAATCAAAGACTGATTAAGACGTTACAAATATTTTAAATGACATTAAACAAAGGAGGCAAAAGTTTTAAAGGATATAACCAGCATCAGTGGAAGTATAAGGAGGCAGATTTTTGTGTCACTATCAGAAATTCTAACAATTACAGCTGCCCCAAAATACAGTCAGTCATTATGAGGTAATTAACTCCCCATCTCTGGGTGGGGCTAGGTGACCCACAAAGATGCTGTGAAAAGAACACTTGTACTTTAGTGTTGTACTAAATACATAATATCTAGGCTTGTTCTCTAATAAATTTTATCTGGAGTACCCTTTCTTCACAGATTCAAATTATCATGCTTATGTTCTGTATTAGTTTCCAAGGACTGCCATAAGAAACTACCCCAACTGGGTGGCTTAAAAGAGAAATGTATTGATTCACAGTTTTAGGAGCTAGAAGTTTGAATCACAATGCTGTCAGGGCCATGCTCCCTCCAAAGGCTCCAGGGAAGAATGCTTACTATTTTTTCTGACTTGTGATGATTGCTGTCAAACCTTAGTATTCCTTGGCTTTTAGATGCACCACTCTGATCTCTGCCTCCAACTTCACAAGGCCGTCTCTCCTGTATGTCTGTGTCTTTGTTTACTCTTATAAAAACACCAGTCATCAAATTTGAATTCATCCTAATCCAGGATAACTGCATCTTAATTTAAGCAATTTCATCTGTAAAGACCCTATTTCCAAATAAGGTCACATCCTGAGGTTCCCAGTGGACATTTTTTCTTGAGGCAGGGAACACTATTCAATCCAGTGTATGTTGAAATTAGGAATTTTGGAACACTGTATTCTGAGTGACTTGGCGCTGTACTTGAAGCCCAATCTTACACCCATAATTCTGAAGGTAAATGGAAAAGCCATAGAGATTGGAAATGGAAGAGAAAGTGTAAGTACTGTATACGGAAGATGCAGAAGAATTTGAGATGAGGAGCAGAAATAAGTAGGGATGACTATGCTTTAGATTCTTCTGAAGCAAAGTACAAGACTGAAGCAAAGTACAAGATCTTCTGTAAAATTGGTGTGATTTTTTATAACTGTAATTTTAATATTATTGGATGCCATTTACATGGCACCATGTATAATATATATGTTAATATTTGTTTGCTTTCTTTGTAATCAAAGATAATGCTACCAAGAAAGCAACCTATTAGTGTTTATAGATGTGGACTCTTGGCCATCTCTCTATGAACAGTCATTTCCTGGCATCCCAGTGCTGCAAATTATTGAGAGCTGGAATGATTCCCAGGAAACTATATTGAAATTTACTCTATTTTCTCATTAAAGTCAGACAATTGCAGTACATAGTACAAATTATGCCTCCATTTAAATTACATGTTTTCCTTTAAACAAGGAAGAATTCTTTCCTATTGTAATCTTCATAAGTCTATCTATAAATCCATAAGTGAAAGGGAGAGTTTTAAAAAATACTCCCAAATAAATTTTAGCATGAAATTTTGCAATATGCTAGCATTACATTCAATCTTGCCTAATTGAGAAATGACTATTCCATGTAAGTGATTTTTCTAGTTAATTGTCAGAAACTCCTAATAGAGTTTGTTTTCTTTGAAATCTTAACTACTTTTATGAGACTACCGCTTAAATGTATTCAACTGGCTTATGTTCATGAGTAAAGCTTAGTACATTATATTTAACATTATTTTCATGGTTTCAATTGAAAGTTACATATTTGCAGTGGGCCGAGTGGTGGCTCAGCAAAATTCATATTGTGAAGCCTTGACCCCCAGTACCTCAGAATGTGAATGCATTTGGAGATAAGGTCTTTAAAGAGATGATAGAGTTGGGAGGGGTGGCTCACGTCTGTAACCCCAGCACTTTGAAAGACAGAGGTGGATGGATCGCTGGAACTCAGGAGCTCCAGATCAGCCTGGCCAACATGGTGAAATCCCATCTCTACTAAAAATACAAAAATCAGCCAGGCACAGTGGTGTGCACCTGTAGTCCCAGCTACTCAGAAGGCTAAAGCAGGAGAGTTGCTTGAGCACAGGAGGTGGAAGTTGCAGTGAGCTAAGTTTACACCATTGTACTCCAGCTTGGGCGACAGAGCCAGACCCTGTCTCAAAATAAATAAAAATAAATAAAGAGATGACTGAGTTAAAATGAAGCTGTTAGGGTGGGCCCTAATCCAAATTTATAAGAAGAAGAAATTTGGACACACAAAGAAACATCAGGCATGCATGCACACACAGAGCAAAGACCATGTTCTTATATGCAAAGCGCATGTTCTCACATGTAAAGCACATGTTCTCACACAGCAAAGAATGTGGTCAACCACAAGCCAAGAAGACAGCCTTCAGAAGAAATCAAACCTGCCTACACTTTGTTCTTTAACTTCTAGCCTTTAGGACTATGAGAAAATAAATTTCTGATGATTAAACCCTCAGTCTGTGGTCTTTTGTTACTTCTGAAACCTGCAAATAATACCTTACATAACAAAGGAGTGAGTAGTACTTTATATGGCAAAGATGTGATTAAGTTAAAGATCTTAGCAGGGAGAAAAGCAGATCCAAGATTATGTGAGTGAGCTCCAAATGCCATTACAAGTATCTTTATAAGTGAGAAACAGGTGGAATTTAAAGACACACAGAAGAAAAGAGAGTGTGAAGAGATCTGCCAAAGAAAGCCCACAGCTATTAGAAGCTGGAAAAGGCAAGGAAGAGAATTTCCTCTAGAGGATCTGGGGGGAGCATGGTCCCGCCAATTTCTGGCTTCCAGACCTGTGAGAGAATAAATTTCTGTTGTTTTAAACAACTAAGTTTGTGGTTATTTGTTAATAACACTCCTGGGAAACTAACACAACAGTATATTCGATTTTGATATAGTCATGTCCTCATGACTCTTAGCATATGGAGAATTTCTAATTCACTCCAGACTACACTGCAGTTATAACTGCACTGGAAGTATTTGCTCTTTTCTGACACTATCACTGCTAAATATGTTACTTTTATAATTCATTCATTCAAGACAAATTAATGCATCACAGATTATTTAAGAGTCGAAGTGTCTTATGACCTTTCCTTTCCTCAACTTTTCTAATCTGTTTTTCCTTAGATTTATTAAATACAAAGCTCCACATATTTAAAGTTTAAAACTAGATTTGCTTTAAATCAATATTAGACAGCAAGGGGCACTATGTCTTCTATGTGAGGTAAAGTTTATGACTTCACAAGCATCATTTTCCTTTTTTAACAGCATTTTGCCTGTCAATGAGTTTATTGATATTTACTGTATTTTTGAGGTTTTCAGAAGTCTGATCACTAGCTACTAACAGATTAGTGTCAATTTATCAAAATAATTTTCTAAACAAATATTGTTTTATGTCTTTGCACAATGAAATTTTACCCTGCAAGTGTGCTATTTAATACCTTTATTGATTCTTTCAGAGTCTGTTTAAAATCTTAAAAATCTAGAACAAACATTTTAATTCATTTAAGGCCATGATCAGAGTTTGGATTGCCAATATAAATTTATCTTCATAAAATTATATTTGCTTCAGTATAATTTTAGGTAAACATAGAATTACAAGGCTCAATAAAGAAAAAGTTCATTTGGAAAACAATAAAGTTTAAATTTTTCTGTGATAAGTTAGTAACCAAGGACAATCAACTTCAATCTTATAAATATTTCATATGTAGCTACTTGATGCCATGCACACTGCTAAGAGCTGCTAGGGATTTATAGATGAGTAAGACATCTTGCCTTCAAGGAGTTAATAGTCAAGAGAATGGTTTGCAGAGAGACTGTCAAATGAATGTGGTCTTGTAATTTCATACTTTGAGTCTTCACCAAATAGACCCCACAATTCTAAAAATATATCAAAGAAAAAAATGATAAAAAGAAAAGAAAAAGATCAAAATAGTGTTCAAATATAAATGTGTATCCCTACTCATATCTTATCTATTGGTATCGTGTGTGTGTGTGTGAGAGAGAGAGTGTGTGTGTGTGTGTGTGTGTGAGAGAGAGAGAGAGAGATCGAGACGGAGAGAGACAGAAAGACAGAGAATCTACAGATCTGCAGAGTTCCTGGATTAGAAGTTAGCAAAGGCAGCCATTTGCTTTGGATCTTAGTGAGTAAAAGGAATAGAAGTGCTCCATGAATACAAGATCAATGTAAGCCTTACTGTTCAAAGCTGAGACTGGAATAAGACTCCAACACCTGTGAAAGGAGCCTGAAAACCCCTGTACCTAAAAACTACCTGGGGCCATAATTTATGTAAACCTGTGTATCTAAAGGAGACAGATCTGACCCCAAGGTCAAGAACAGGAACAAACTGTCATCTGGTTTGTTGACTGAATCTACAATATTGTCACTATCAGAACGGGACATGAACTCAGTGAATTTGAAAACAGAAAATTAATACCAAAAATCAACAAAACAAAAGATGATTCTTTGAAATGATCAATAAAATTGATACGCCTCTAGCTAGGTTAATTATGATTAAAAAGAGAGATGACACAAATTGCCAATATCAGAAATGAAAGAGGGACATCACTACAGATCCCACGGACATTAAATGGATAATAAAGAAATATTCTGAACAACTCTATGCCCACAAATTTTATAACCTAGATGAAATAAACCAATTTATTGAAAGACACAATCTGCCAAAACTCACAAAAGAAAAAACAGCCCAATATCTAGTAAAGAAATTGAATCAGTAAATAGAACCTTCCAAAACAGAAAGAACCGGACCTAGATAGGTTAACTGGTGAATTCTACCAAACATTTAAGGATGAAATTAAACCAATTTTCTACAATCTCTTCCAGAAGACAGAAGCAAAGGGAATACTTTCTAACTCATTCTATGAGACCAGCATTAGCCTTACACCAAAGCCAGACAAAAATACTACAAGGAAAAAAACCTACAGACTAAAATGTCTCATGAATATAGATGCAAATATCCTGAAAAAAAATTAACAAATGGAAACCTACCATGTATAAAAAGAATTAAACAACATGATCAAATGGAATTTATCCTAGATATGCAATAGGGGTTCAATGTCCAAAATCAGTTAAGGTAATCCATAAAATGAACAGGCTAAGAAGAAAATTCCCTTAACCATATCAATAGATACAGGAAAAAGAATTGCACAAATTCAACACCTATTCATGATAAAAATCTCTCAACAAACTAGAAAGAGAGAGGAACTTTCTCAACTGGACAAAAAATATCTTTAAAAAATTTTATAAAACCCTACATCTAACCTCATACTAAATAGTGAGAAACATAACTCTTCCCGCTATGATCAGGAACAAGGCAAGAATGTCCCTTCTCACCACCGATTTTCAACATTGTAATGGAAGTCCTAGCCAATGTAATAAGACAAGAAAGAAGAGAAAACAAAAGATATATTGAATGGGAAGAAAAAAATAAAACTCTCTTTGTTTACAGTTGGCAAAATTGTCTATGTAGAAAAATTCAAAAGAATTCACACAAAAAATTCTGGACTAATACACAATTACAGCCAGGTTGCAGAATACAAGGTTGATGTACAGAAGTTGATCATTTTCCTACATACCAGTAATGAGCAAGTGGAATTTGAAATTAAAAACACAATGCTATTTACATAAACCTAATAAAATATGTGTAAGATCTATATTTGGAAAACTACAAGTCTAATGAAAGAAATTTAAAACTAAACAAATGGAGAGACATTTTGTATTTATGGATAAGAAGACTCAGCAGTGTCAAGATATCAGTTTTACCCAAGTTTATCTACAGAGTCAGTGCAACCCCAGTCAAAATCCCAACAGTTATTTCATAAATATTAACAAACTGATTTAAAATTCTATATAGATAGACAAAAGACTCAGAATAGCTAACACTATATTGAAGAAGACCAAAGTCAGAAGACAGACACTATGAAACTTCAAAATTTACTACAAAGCTACGGTAATCCAGACAATCTGATATTAGTGAAAAAATAAATAGATCAATGAAACCAAATGGAGACCCCAAAGACAGACCCACATATAATCAACTGATCTTTGATAAAGAAGCAAAAGCAATACAATGGAGAAAAGATAATCTTTATAGGCCAAGGCAAGAGGATCATCTGGGGTTAGGAGTTTAAGACCGCCCTGGTCAACATGGTGAAATCCCGTCTCTACTAAAAATACAAAAATTAGCCTGGTGTGGTGGCCTGTGCCTCTAATCCCAGCTACTCGGGAGGCTGAGGCAGGAGAATCATTTGAACCTGGGGGGCAGAGGTTGCAGTGAGCCGAGATCATGCCACTGCACACCAGCCTGGGTGACAGAGCAAGACTCCATCTCAAAATAAGCATCATCATCATCATTATCATCATCTTTTTAACAAATGATACTGCAATAACTAAACATTCAATGAATCTAGACACAGACCTTAAATCCTTCACAACAAGCTCAAAATTGATCATAAACCTAAATGTAAAACACAAAACTTTAAAACTCAACTACTAGAAGATAACATAGGAGAAAAGCTAGATGTTATAGAATATGGCAATGACTTTTTAGATATAACACCAAAGGCACAATCCATGAACAAAACAATTGATAAGCTAGACTTCATTAAAATTGAAAATATCTGCTCTACAAAAGACATTATTAACAGAATGAGATGACAAGCCACAGACTAGAAGAAAATATTTGCAAAATTATTTATCCTTTACCTGATATAGAATTATTACCCAAAATATATAAAGAACATTTAAAACTCACCGATAAGAAAACAAAGCAACATGATTTAAAAATGGGCAATTGTGCATAGATTGCTTGAACAATCATCTGTCTGCCTGGGTGAGTGTGAGACCTTGTCTCAAAAAGAAAAAAAAAAAAAGGTGAGGAGGCAAAACATCTGAACAGACACCTCACCAAAAAAAGACATACAGATGGCAAATAAGCATATGAAAACATGCTCAACTTCATCAATATTAGGGAACTGCAAATTAAAACAGCAATGAGACACTACTATATACCTGCTAAAATCTGAAATACCAGTACCACCAAATGCTGGTGAGGATGTGCAGTAACAGGAACTCTCAGCCATTGCTTGTGAAAATGCAAATTGTACAGCTACTTTGAAGGCAGTTTAACAGCTTCTTACAAAACTGAAGATACTCCACATATGATCCAGCAATCATACTCCTTAGTATTTACACAAAGGAGTTGACAACTTGTGTTCACACAAAAGTGTGCACACCAGTGTTTACAACAGCTTTATTCATAATTGCCCAAACTTGGAAGCAACCAAGATATCTCTCAGTAGAAGAATGGATACAACACTGTGATATATACAGACAATGGAATTTTATTGACACTAGACAGTATGAACTATCAAGCCATGAAAAGACATGGAGAAACTTTAAATGCATATTACCAACTGCACAAAGCCAATCTGAGAAGGATACATACTGCATGATTCCCACTATTTGACATTCTGGAAAAGGCAAAGCTATGGAAACATAAAAAGATCAGTGATTTCCCGGGGTTAAGGGAGAGGGAGAGATGAATTGCAGAGCACAGAGGATTTCTAGGGCAGATGTACTACTCTGTGTGATACTATAATGGTAGATACATATCATAATACATTTGTCAAAACCCATAGAAGGTACAACACCAAATGTAACTCCAATGTAAATTATGGATTTGTGGTGATAATGATGCATCAAGACAGGTTCATTTATTACAACAAATGTACTATCGTTCATGAGGAAGGTTATGCATGTGGGGGCAGGATGTATAAGTGGATCAACTGTCCATCAACAGATGAATGAATAAAAAAATGTGGTATATGTACAATGGACTATAATTCAGCCTTAAGAAGGAAGTTCTGACCACATGCAATAACATAGATGAACCTCAAGAAAATTCTATTCAGTTAAATAAGCTAGTCACAATAAGACAAAAACTATATGATTGCATTAATATGAAGTATCTAGAATAGTCAAATTCATAGAGACAGAAAGTTGAATAGTTGGTTGCCAAGGGCTAGAGAAAGCGACATATTAGCTTACTATGGCTGCCATAACAAAATACCAAAAACTGACTTGCTTAAACATCAGAATTTATTTTCTCACAGTTCTAGGGGCTAGAAGTCAAAGAACAAGGAGGCAGGTTTGCTTTCTGCTGAAGCCCCTTTTCTTGGCTTGCAGGTGACTGCCTTCTGGCTGTGTCCTCACATGGTCTTTTCTGTGTGTATGCATGCATTTCTGGTGTCTCTTTTTGTGTCCAATTTACCTCTTCTTATAAAGACACCAGTCAAATTGGATTAAGGCCCACCCTAACAGCCTCATTTAAACATAATCATCTCTTTAAAGACCCTATTTCCAACTACAGTCATATTCTAAAATACAGGGGTTAGAAACTCAACATGAAAATTTTGGAGTGACTCAATTCATCCCATAATGAAGAAATAGAAAGTTGTTGTTTAATAGGTATAGAATTTCAACTTTGCAAGATGAAAAAGTTCTGGAGATTGGTTGCAAAACAATTTAAATATATTTAACGCTACTCACTGTACACTTAAAAATGGTTAACATGGTAAATTTTATGTGTATTCAGCCACAATTAAAAATACTAAGTTTTCAAAAAGGTTAAAATATACCAGATTTAAGACAACAGAGAAAGAACCAGGGAAACTGAAGTCAAATCAATAGAAATTGCTCATTCGAACAACAGAGAAAAAATTAACTGCAAATAAACAAACAAAACCCCAGAGCCTTGGGGACTTACAGGATGAGATCCTAAAATCTAATGTTTTTATTTTTGGAGTCCAATAAGCAGAAAAGAAGGAGTTGAGACTGAAAAAAAAAAGTGAAGTTAAAAATAATATTTAAAGAAAACAGTTCCAGTGTTTGACAGCCTGGTAGGGTGACTACAGTTAACAACAATAGATTATATATTTAAAAATAACTAGAAAAGAACACTTAAAATGTTCCCAACACAATTAAATGATAAATATTTAAGGTGACAAATATACTAAATACCCTGATTTGATCATTACGCATTGTTTGTGTATGGTATGTTTGCATTTACATATGATATTCTGTGTCAGATGCAAACATATCATATTCTGTGTCAGAATATCATATGTAAAAGATAAATATGTATAAATATTATGTATCAATAAAAAGCAAAAATGAAATGTTCACAAATAAAATCCACAAATGTGTGAAAAGAATTATGCACCATGACCAAGTTAGAGTTATTCCAGGTATGCAAAGCAGTTTCATCATTTGAATATCATTTTTATATATCATATCCCAGGATAAAAAGAAAAAACATATGGTCATATCAGTGGATGTAGAAAGAGCATTTGACAAAATCTGATACCTATTGATGACAAAAACTCTCAGCAAACCAGAAGTAGACAGGAATTTCCACACCTTGATAAAAATCATTTAAGAAAAAAAACCTACAGCTAATATCATACTTAATGGTGAAAGATTGAATGTTTTCTAAGATTAGAAAAAGATCAAGGATGTCTACTCTCACTGCTCCTACTTAACATATTACTGAGATTTTTAGCCAGCACATAAGGAAAAAAATTAAAGAAAATAAAAAATAAAAGGCATATAGATTGAAAAGGAAGAAATAAAAAGCCCTTTCTATTTGCAAATGATATGATGGCCTACATAGAAAATCTCAAGCAATCAATCAATACATGAATAAATAAATCCTCTTGGTACTAAATGAGTTTAGCAAAGTTTCAGAATAAAAAGTGAACACATGAAAATCAGTTGGGCTTTTGACAATGATATTAACAATGATAATGCAGAAACCAAAATTAAAAACACAATACCATTTTTAACTATTACAAATAAAATGAAATACTTGGATATAAATCTTTTTTAAAATGCACAGAATCTGCATGCTGAAAATCACAAAATGTTGATCAAAGTAATCAAAGAAGACCTAAATAAATGAAAAGAAGTTGTGTGGTTCATTGATTAGAAGACTCCACAAAGATATCAATTCTCTCCAAATTGATCTATAATTTCAATGCAATTTCTATTAAAATCCTAGCAGAGCTTTTGTACAATAGACAAGTTTATTTTAAATTTTATGTGGAAAGGCAAAAGACCTAGAATGGCTAAAAACAATTTTTCAAAAAAAAGAATTAAGTAGAAGGAATCACTCTACATGCTGTTGAGTCTTGCTATGTAGCTACGGTGCTTAAGACTGTATGGTATTGGCATATTGATAGACATAGCAATGAGATGAGAATAAGAAACCCAGAAATAGACCTACACAAATATGCCTAACTGATTTTTTAACAAAGGTTTAAAATTAATGCAACAAATGGTGCTGGAGCTTTTTAGCATTCATTGCAAAAAAAAAAAAAAAAAAAATGAACTACCGCCACCTAAACTTGCATCTTATACAAAATCTAACCCAAATGGATTATGAACAGTCAACAATAAACAGTTCAGTTAGAAAATGGGCAAAAGACTTGAACAGACATTTCTCTGAAGAGAATATAGAGCTAACAAATAAGCACATAAGATTTTCAACATGATTAGCCATTATTAGGAAAATGCAAATTAAGATTACAATAAGATGTCACAACACACCTATAAGAGTGACTAAAATAGAAAGTATGATAGCACCAAATGATAGTGTGGCAGTAGAGACACTAGGTCACTCATACTCATGGTGGAAACATAAAATGGTATGACATCAGAACATGTTAGAGTTCTGGTTTTCATAAACCCTTATCTGTTTCTGGTGACCAAGGATTTAATTTTCTTTCTTATGGGTTCAGATCAAAATTTAATTCTGCATTATCTTAGTTTTCCATTTTACAGAAACCACAAAAACTTGTTTGAATTTCCTAATATATACATACACATATACATATCAAGCAAAACTGTATATTTAAAAACTAAAGTTTTTTTTTAATTAAATACCTCTATCTGTGTGTGTATACTCAAACGCACATACAAACAACTTTATTTTTTAAATGCATGGAGTTTTTCTGAGAATAAAGATTTTGCTTATCTTATTTTGTTCTTTTTACCTTTCTAAATTTAAAATATAAAAATAAACATTATTTTTAAAAATAAATAAATGTATTTGATACCAACATAACCTTCAGGAACTAAGATAATTCCTACATTTATCATCTTTTATTTAGCTTTTAAAAATAACAAAAATTTCAAAAATTTCTTTCCTACCTCTTTATTCCATTCCTCAACATTATCCATATGTTAATTTTTCATTAACCATAATAGGACTTGGATCTTTTAAAGTCTACCTTTGAGTGTGTTATTAGTTCTATTAAACCAGTCATTTTCTAATCTCTTAAAATCTTTTCCAATTTTATGCCTCAAAAAGAGGTCATTATCTAAATTCTGGAAGGCACCTAGAGACGGAAATATTGACTAAAATTAATCAAATGGACCCACTGCAAGAAAGCTCTTTTGCTCCCTTATGGAAATTTTGAGTTATATGTAATACTATTTTAAAAGCACAAATCAAACGGTCAAATTAGACTAAGGGGATACCATCATATCAATTTTTACATTGTCCTTAGTTCTGCTATTTTGACTTCTGTCCTCTTATTGGTAGACTTTAAGACTTAAAAGCTCATTATAAAAGATTTCAATCCCATTTTCTCTGATTTTAACACTCCCCAGAAGTGTGAATTTTTTTCCTTTTTATTCCTACTGTGAATAACAGTTACATTATTCCTAGCGAATTTTCCCAATGTTAGCATTCAATCTGAATCAATTGAGATAACGAATCTTTGTGTTAAATCTGCACTAAAAACTAGACACTTAGTTTTCAAGATACCATATTTTAATCAGTCATCAGGGGATTCTTATCTGTCTCCAGTCTGGCTGTTTCAGAGGTAATTGGCATTAACAGAGCACTGAGGTGATTCCCAATCTAATCTCAATGTTAATGAATTAGTGTATCTAAAATTTTAGATATAAAATGACCCTGAGCATCTAACCTCAGAAGTGATGGCCTGAGACCAAGTTCGAATACTCTTATGGAGGGAACACGTTATAGGCTTACCAAGGAGGGAAAAAAACCACAGTGCTTCTACTTTACATAGGAAAAATAACAAAAGGGTCATCTATATGCCCTAGATAATTATAATCCCAAACATTCATCCTGCATCATTGTCAGAATAGCCAATTAAAGAATAGCACCAGGTCACTATTTTTCAGCTTTATTAAGGTAAGTATACTCCTATCAGGAGCTGAATCCCTAGTAGAGAATTAGAAGGTCTTCCCTGGTATATCCATTGTACATATCGCTAACACTGTAGATCCAGGGAGAAAACTCACAAGTTTGAGTTGGCTTTGCATTCTCATTCTATAGCACAGTGGAAGCAAATCAATACTCTAAAGTATGGCACCAGTTAAATAAGGAAAGCTTCAAACCACCTAAATAATCAAGTTATTGCAAATGAGAAAACGTCTTTTGGAAACAAGATGATAAGTGCTAAGAATAGAGTTTGACATTTATGAAGTGCTCAATTAATATTTGTTAAAATTAACTGATAGATTAAATTGATCCAGTGTCAGTATGTTAATAAAAATTTTAAGAACCGGGGTAGAGAGGTGGAGGGCAGAAAAAGCCCTTGATTTGTAGTGTTGCAGATTTCTGTGATGAAAATACTTGCACCATGGTTAATGCTTCCAACATAATCTGTACGTGGAATTGGGAAGAGATGCTAACTAATGGCTCTCACTGGCTGCTTGTTTGGCTGGTTCCAATACTCTACTGTGAACAAGACACAGAAAAAGACAGTCAAAAAATATGTCTTACGTGCCTGTTAGGTGCTCAGCTATACCCTGATCATCATGAGTAATTTAGGGACAAGAGATATGTTTCATTCACCTCTGCATATTCCTTCAGATTGTCAAATATGGTGCACATTACAAAGTAGATGCTCAAAACACATCTGTCCACAGAACTGGTATATTCCCTTTTCACTCACGATGTTCGTGCTTGGAGTTCTGTATGGCTCCTTCAGGATTCACCCCAGAGTTCACCCAAACTTCAACCTACATTTTTCAAGCCCTCTAACTACTAACATTGATGTCCAGCCAATGTTTATATTTTCTCCTGGTCCTGCCAGCTTGTCAGTTAACCCAGCTCTTCTCAGCCTGCAGTTTAACATTCCTCTGCTGGCTACATGTTCACCGCTCTCTCCGCGTCCGGCCCTTAGCGGCTTCCAATCCTTCCCTCCCGTATACACCCCACCAAGTCAGATAGGTCCCACCAAGTCAGCTACACAAGCAGGACTCACATACCTGGAACACTCTTCACATATCTTTCTTTTATTCTTCTTCTTGATTTCTCAATTTGTCCTCGGGAATTTTGTAATCCATCTCTCTCTCTCTTTTTTTTTTTTTTGGAGAGGCAGTCTCGCTCTATCACCTAGGCTGGAGTGCAGTGGCACCATCTTGGCTCATTGCAACCTCCGCCTCCCGGGTTCAAGCAATCCTTCTGCCTCAGCCTCCTGAGGAGCTAAAATTACAGGCCCGCCATTATGTCTGGCTAATTTTTGTATTTTTAGTAGAGATGGGGTATCACCATGTCGGCCAGGCTGGTCTCAAACTCCTGACCTCAAGTGATCTGCCCACCTCAGCCTCCCAAAGTGCTGGGATTACAGGCGTGAGCCACCTCATCCAGCCCCATCTACCTATTCTTGATTCTGATGTCTGGCCTTTTGTCTCATTCCCCAAGGGAACCACAGCTTCTTCCTGAAGAAGCTCTAAGCTTCTATTACTGCTTATAGCTCCTCAGGTGCTTTTGCTCTTTGCTTTGGCATTATGCTGGGTTACTCTTAAAATTCCTTTTAATTAGCTATGTTTGAATCTGATTTTATATGAATATTCCCTGAGGTGTGATGCTGATTGACTCTTTTTTAATGAACAAAATTAATAAAATGTCCACTGATAGGATTTGCTTATAGTACTCAGTGAGTCATCCTTTTTCAAACTGGGCTTCAATCAAAGCTACATATCTGCAAATAGCTGGGTTATTTCACAATGATTCTTCTTTTTTTTTTTTCTTTTAATTCAACCACTGTATTCCATTCTTTTCAAAAATATGAAGAATAAGAATGTCTTATTTTGTTCTGCAAATTAAATCCTAGAAAAAATTAGAAAACTCCATTAAGTAAACCCAATAGGAGGTATGAAAACTAAAGACTTAAGAAAATGTGTAAGTATTATCAACTGTACTCAAGTTTTCACTTTAGCATTCCTTTGGAAGCTTCTTCTGCTTTCCCCAGCTAATTTCTGAAAGTGCTAGACTGCATTGAAAAGGAGCCAGGCCCTGCTATGATGGAACTTAGTGAAACTGGGACAGAGATCACATCCAAACCCCAAGCTCAGTTGATTCAAGCGGTGACGATAAAGCATTCAGGTCAAAACACCGGCTGATTTGGGAAACCTGGTCTTTGGGATCTGAGAGGGTAGCATCTGGAGCAGCTCAAAAGCTAGTACAGTAGCCCTGAAAGTCTGGGTACAAGCTCGAGTTAGAAGTACAGGGGTGAAGTTAAGAAGTGGAGGGAAAACCTCAGGTTCAGTCTTAGAAAATAGAAGGTAAAATTGGAGAATCAAGCCAACCACAGAGAGGAGTGCCTGAGGGTCTCAGAGAGAGCTATATTTTTTATTAAATGTACTTTATTAGGTACCATCTTTCTAAATTTTTTAAGCCCACCACCACCTACTGTTCTCTCACTCTTATATATTTTCTTTCATCACCTGCACTTTTTCCAGTCAGAATCACCTCTCTTGCTCATTGATTTTTATCATTTATATTCCAACTCCAGCTGGAAATGTTTTCTTTTTTTTTTTAACGCAGCCTGGTCCCTGGGCTGACTCTCCAACTTTTTTTTTTTATATACTTTAAGTTCTAGGGTACATGTGCACAATGTTTAACATTTAAGTCTCTAATCCATCTTGAATTAATTTTTGTATAGGGTGTAAGGAAGGGATCCAGTTTCAGCTTTCTACATATGGCTAGCCAGTTTCCCCAGCACCATTTATCAAACAGGGAATCCTTTCCCCATTTCTTATTTTTCTCAGGTTTGTCAAAGATCAGATGGTTGTAGATGTGTGGTATTATTTCTGAGGGCTCTGTTCTGTTCCATTGGTCTATATCTCTGTTTTGGTA
>NW_012114599.1:13392307-13406593 GCF_000951035.1 Colobus angolensis palliatus | reverse complement strand
CAGTTTGTTATAATTTCTGTTCTTTTACATTTGCTGAGGATGCTTTACTTCCAATTATGTGGTCAATTTTGGAATAAGTGCAATGCAGTGCTGAGAAGAATGTATATTCTGTTGATTTGGGGTGGAGAGTTCTGTAGATGTTTATTAGGTCCTCTTGGTGCAGAGCTGAGTTCATTTCCTTGTTAACTTGTTAACTTGATATCCTTGTTAACTTTCTGTCTCGTTGATCTGTCTAATGTTGACAGTAGGGTGTTAAAGTCTCCCACTATTATTGTGTGGGAGTCTAAGTCTCTTTGTAAGTCTCTAAGGACTTGCTTTACATATCTGGGTGCTCCTATATTGGGTGCATATATATTTAAGATAGTTATCTCTTCTTGTTGAATTGATCCCTTTACCATTATGTAACGGCCTTTTTTGTCTCTTATGATCTTTGATGGTTTAAGGTCTGTTTTATGAGAGACTAGGATTGCAACTTCTGCCTTTTTTTGTTTTCCATTTGCTTGGTAGATCTTCCTCCATCCCTTTATTTTGAGCCTATGTCTGTCTCTGCACATGAGATGGGTCTCCTGAATACAGCACACTGACGGGTCTTGACTCTAATCCAATTTGCTAGTCTGTGTCTTTTAATTGAAGAATTTAGCCCATTTACATTTAAGGTTAATATTGTTATGTGTGATTTTGATCCTGTCATTTTGATGTTAGCTGGCTATTTTACTTGTTAGTTGATGCAGTTTCTTCCTAGCATCAATGGTCTTTACATTCTGGCATGTTTTTGCAGTGGTTGGTACCAGTTGTTCCTTTCCATGTTTAGTGCTTCGTAAGGCAGGTCTGGTGGTGAGAAAATCTCTCAGCATTTGCTTGTCTGCAAATGATTTTATTTCTCCTTCACTTATGAAACTTAGTTTGGCTGGATATGAAATTCTGGGTTGAAAATTCTTTTCTTTAAGAATGTTGAATATTGGCCCCCACTCTCTTCTGACTTGTAGAGTTTCTGCCGAGAGATGTACTGTTAGTCTGATGGGCTTCCCTTTGTGGGTAACCTTACCTTTCTCTCTGGCTACCCTTAACATTTTTTCCTTCATTTCAACCTTGGTGAATCTGACAATTATGTGTCTTGGAGTTGCTCTTCTTGAGGAATATCTTTGTGGCGTTCTCTGCATTTCCTGAATTTGAATATTGGCCTGCCTTGCTAGGTTGGGGAAGTTCTCCTGGATAATATCCTGAAGAGTGTTTTCCAACTTGGTTCCATTCTCCCCGTCACTTTCAGGTACACCAATCAGATGTAGATTTGGTGTTTTCACATAGTCCCATATTTCTTGGAGGCTTTGTTCGTTTCTTTTTACTCTTTTTTCTCTAAACTTCTGTTCTCACTTCATTTCATTCATTTGATCTTCAGTTACTGATATCCTTTCTTCCAGTTGATCGAATCGGTTACTGAAGCTTGTGCATTTTTCACGTAGTTCTCGTGCCATGGTTTTCAGCTCTATCGGGTCATTTAAGGACTTCTCTACATTGGTTATTCTAGTTAGCCATTCGTCTAATCTTTTTTCAATGTTTTTAGCTTCTTTGCGATGGCTTCAAACTTCCTCCTTTAGCTCGGAGAAGTTTGATCTTCTGAAAACTTCTTCTCTCAACTCATCAAAGTCATTCTCCACCCAGGTTTGTTCCATTGCTGGCAAGGAGCTGCATCCCTTTGGAGGGGGAGAGGTGCTCTGATTTTTAGAATTTTCAGCTTTTCTGCTCTGTTTTTTTCCCATCTTTGTGGTTTTGTCTACCTTTGGTCTTTGATGATGGTGACCTACAGATGGGGTTTTGGTGTAGATGTCCTTTCTGTTTGTTAGTTTGCCTTCTAACAGTCAGGACCCTACGCTGCAGGTCTGTTGGAGTTTGCTCGAGGTCCACTCCAGACCCTGTTTGCCTGGGTATCAGCAGCGGAGGCTGCAGAACAGCGAATATTGCTGAACAGAAAATGTTGCTGCCTGATCGTTCCTCTGGAAACTTCATCTCAGAGAGGTACCCGGCCATGTGAGGTGTCAGTCTGCCCCTACTGGGGGGTGCCTCCCGGTTAGGCTACTAGGGGTCAGGGACCTACTTGAGAGGGAGTCTGTCCATTCTCTGATCTCAAACTCCATGCTGGGAGAACCACTACTCTCTTCAAAGCTGTCAGACAGGGAAATTTAAATCTGCAGAGGTTTCTGCTGCCTTTTGTTTGGCTATGCCCTGACCCCAAAGGTGGAGTCTACAGAGGCAGGCAGGCCTCCTTGAGCTGCATTGGGCTCCACCCAGTTCGAGCTTCCAGGCTGCTTTGTTTACCTACTCAAGTCTCAGCAATGGTGGGTGCCCCTCCCCCAGCCTCGCTGCCACCTTGCGGTTAGAGCTCAGACTGCTATGCTATCAATGAGGGAGGCCCCGTGGGCATGGGACCCTCCCAGCCAGGTGCAGGATATAATCTCATCGCATGCCATATCCTAAGACCCTTGGAAAAGCGCAGTATTAGGGTGGGAGTGACCCCATTTTCCAGGTGCTGTGTGTCACGGTTTTCCTTGGCTAGGAAAGGGAATTCGCTTACCCCTTGAGCTTCCCAGGTGAGGTGATGCCTCACCCTCATTCGGCTCTTGCTTGGTGGGCTGCACCCACTGTTCTGCACCCACCATCTGACATGCCCCAGTGAGATGAACCTGGTACCTCAGTTGGAAATGCAGAAATCCCCCGTCTTCTGTGTTGGTCATGCTGGGAGCTATAGCCTGGAACTGTTCCTATTCAGCCATCTTGAAACCACTCCCAAATTTGGTATTTATAACGAGGTCCGAGAGTACACAATTTTTTAAATGTACGCTGAGACAATATTTAAGCTAAAGAGGCAAATTTTGCCAAATGCACGTGCAGAGATGAACAAGCAAATAAAGAGATCCCAATAAAAGGGCTCTATTTTATAGCATTCCTAAGCCTTCACTGATATTCCCCATTCCTGAAGTCGCAAAGTCCTTGATTACTTCAGTATATTGTTTCATCATAAGACTGTTATAAATATAGGGGTTTTAAAACTCTAGTTAGAAAATTATGAATTCTGGTTGTTAGCTATCTGTAGGCACCAAAGTATACTTCCCAGAGGGTCAGCATTTAATAAACAGGTGTAGAGCCACAATAAATTAAAACTTAGAGTAAAAATCACTAGTCTTTTGAATTGTGGAAATTATAAAATAAAACTTTCCCACTCTGGAGATGGCATTGCCAACATGTGTTTTTATTCATAAACACATCACATTTTACTGTTTTGCACCAATCTCCATAACCACACTCTTTCCTCATACAAGAGCATAATCTGTCTGCCTGGCAGTTAGGTGTTGGTAAACAGTGTCAGAAAAGCAAGTCTTCCTTTATTTAGTTATGAGAAAAGCATCAGGAGAGGTAGAACCAAGAACCAAATGTCAATGATGTTGCCATTTCCTACTAAACCCACTGAAACAGGCAACTAATCCATATGTCCATTGTTCACTCCATGACAACTGCTTCAAGAAAATCCCTACCAGATGATCAGGCTTATCCCAGACGACCTCAGAGAAACTCAAGAAGCACCAAATGAACAAATCACCTGACCTCAAGAGAAACCAGAATTTCCATGATCATCCCTGGCTCAAAGAGGAGAATTTGGCCCAATAAGTAGGGACATGATATATTTAGTAATGAGCTATTGTGTTTATTTTCAAATTCTTGGTCTATTTCTTCTCCTACAGTACCGTGCTTATCAGCACCCTTTAGTCACTAAGGGTTAGCATCAGCAGTGGTACGGCTGCGGCAAAAATTCTCAAATCTCAGTTGCACGGTGTGTTTCTTGAGTATATACATGGGTGACTGCCAGTTCCATTTATCCCCAACCTTGACTTTGGTTAGGAGGGTCTCCATTCTTAAAATAGCCCCCAAATGGCTCTGTACTACCACGCAACAGATATCAGCTCTGTCTCAGGAATTTTTCTTATTTTCAGTTTAACTTCTATGAGACATTATTTTAAAGCAATTCACATATTTTGGAACAGGTTTCACATTACCACTTTGTGAAAAAGTTAATGAGCTTTCATCGCTAAAAGTAATTTGGAGTCATTAGTTATCAAAAAAGGGCATGGTCCATTTATTCCAACCTAAATTTGTTTGTATCTTATTGACCCTCCTTCTAGTAAGCATTTGCCTTACTATCCACAGAGCAGGCATAATGAGCAATTCCCCTTGTGCTGACTTCATGCAATCTAATGTTAGGTAGGCGTGAGAAGCAGGAAGTACCTTTCAATTCCATTCAGCAAGAATCCACAGTATACTTACAATTTCCATGAACTATGCTAAGCATTTTGAGACCTCTAAAGCTCTAAAAAAGATTCTTTGACCTCAAGTTGCTTATAATCTTGTTGTAGTAACTCATAAATCAACTGGCAAATAACACAGGATGTAGTAAATTATTAATATAACCAAGAAGTCCCTCCCACATGTGTGTGCAGGCACCCACACACACACACACATACACTTTACACTGTGGAATGCTGAAAGGATTCCAAGACTGTAAATTCCATCTTCCTTCTCTTCTTCCAAAAATGGCCCTATGCTTTCACAGTACGCTGGATTGTCAAGCTGAAGGAATAATGCTTAACATTCCAAAGAATTATCCCCATTTTTCCCTCACATCATTGGGCATTTGGCATTTATCTTTATATATGGAGGTAAGGAAATGGAAACCAGAAATGGGATCCATATCATGGAATCCAAGAGAAAGGACTTTGAAAAATACAAAGAGCTATATGAGTATAAGAAACTGTTAGATTATTGTCTAAAGGCAGGACAAAAAGACAACATCAAGAGGATCATTTTCTTCTCAGAAAAAAATTTGCAGGAGCATCTATCCAAGCCTGTAATAGAAAATTGACCTGTGGAGTTACAAGATTGGTTACAAGATTTGATATAAAATAATCTCATCTCACCTATCAATCATTCCATGTGAACTAGATCCAGTATAAGCTATGCTTATACTAACTGGTTAAACAAAAGGATCAAACATAATTGTCATTTAATCTGTAACAGTGTTTTTCAATTAGTTTGTAATGAATGATCCTAGTATATATGAATTAAAAATTATCAACAAATTATTACATACATAACTGCACCATAGAACATTATATTTAAAGGCACATTATTTGTTAAAAGAAAAATGGTATCCACGTAGACCACTCTCCATGAGTGCTCAATGCAATAACTGCATTCATTGCTACCCCAAGTTGAAGGGAATGAATGAAAAGACCACTATGCTGCAAATTGCCTAGAAGCAGAATTTAATTAATTGAGAAATTATGTTCAGGTAGCCTATCCAGATAACGTCATATCTATGTGGGGTAAGTTAATAGGAATTCCATGCTAGCTCCATAAATTGGTTCAATAACAGAAAAAAATACAGATGAGGAGGAAGAGAGAACTGGTAATGTGAAGTGACAGGTTTCAAAAACAATTCCTTTGTACTTATTCAGAGCCCTGAATCCATCCATATATATCACGGGAAATGTGATGATGTCCACGCACATATCATTAGATTTACTCTCCAAAATGTCAACAACTACCAGAAATTATACTCTTACTGTAGGCCAGCTTGGTTTTTAAACACCATGTCTAATCTGGCAGCAACACCCAGGCTTCATTCCTGTACCAGCTTTACAGATAAGGAAGTTGGGACTCAAAAGAGTTAAATGAGTTGCCCAAAGTTACAAAGTCATTAAATGACCAAGAAAGGACTGGGATGAAGCTCTTGAGTATAAAGTTTGTGTGACATGTCCACTATGCCAGCTGTATTAGTCCATCTTCACGTTGCTAATAAAGACATACCTGACACTGGGTAATTTATAAAGAAGAAGAGGTTTCATGGACTCATAGTTCCACGTGGCTGGGGAGGCCTCACAATCATAGTGGAAGGCAAAAGGCACATCTTACATGGCAGCAGACGAGAGAATGAGAGCAAAGCAAAAAGGGAAACCCCTTATAGAACCATCAGATCTCATGAGACTTATTCACTACCACGAGAACAGTATGGGGGAAACTGCCCCTGTGATTCAATTATCTCCCACCAGGTCCCTCCCATAACACAAGGGTATTACGGGAGCTACAATTCAAGATGAGATTTGGGTGGGGACACAGAGCCAAACCACATCACCTGCTGCTGCCAAGTAACAGAGAGGAAAAAGATTCAGAAATAACATTTGCCTCTGGGCATTTGCCTTAAACTGCAAGCTCCTGGAGGACAGGGCAGCATGTGTTCCTATCTGGTTCTCCTTATATAGCACTAAGCAGTACGAGCAGGTGCTGTGGAATGTCATTTGGTACTGATAACAATAAAGAAGCAAGAACACATATGATAGTAGGAGCCTAGCTCGCTGTCCTGCCTCTGAATTTATAAAAGGTCTCAGGAATGACATGCAGGATAAGGAAATATACAGCCTCTGAGCCTTGGTAACTACATACAACTCACGATGCAACTGTCAATCCTGCTATGTTAACCGGCAAATGTCCAAAGGAGGCATTAAATCATTGCCAGAGACCACTCAGCTCACATTACGTTATACCGAAGGGGGAGGAGGGGCAGATTTCAGAGTCCCACCTTCCTCCCAGCCCCGGCACTCTCCTCTATGCCTGCCCTGCAGCTCAGGCCTGGAATTTTATGTGCAGGAAAAAATCAAAGGTAAAATAAATGCCGAACAGCAATTGCTGTCATTGCCTTCCCCGCAGTCATTTCGCTATTAGCTGTTGGAGGAACAGACCGTGTAGGCTGACGAGATCTGAGTAAGGATGAGGGATGAGATGTCAAGGCAGGGAACGCGGCTGCCTGTGCGAGGCGGCTTTGACACGCGCTGCAGACATCACACGTCAGCTCGGTGGAGACAGCAAGCAAACCCAATTGCAGTCACAGAGGGGAAGCAAAAGAGGAGTGTGTGAAAAGATCAGCATATTCACCCTGCCAATTATTTTCCTCCCTTTTCAACCCCACCCCCAAACACAAGTTCCTTAATATTAACAGTGCTGGAAACCGCAGCAATGAGCATGTTGTTAGGGTGAAACCAAACATTACTCTCCAAATGATATCCTGGGTGTGAAAGCAGAAGGTCCTCTCTGTCTCCCGGGTCAGAATATTATCTGAGGCCAGCAGCTCTGCAACAGCTCTTAACCTCAAGAGAAGGGCCATGAAAGCCACAGCACACCCTGGGACTGTTCAAATTATGGATACATACACACACACACACACACACACACATACACACACACACACACACACTCAAAGGAGATTATTACTAAGCTGGGGCTACCGCTTAAGTGGCATTCTCTTATTCCTCTGACTTGAATCCCTACACCTGTTACCCAAACCTCACTCACTGTTCTCCTCCACAAAAACACATCATATCTTTGACATCAATATCAGTTTTGACATCAGAAGGATATGTGCCCAGGCAGCGCATCACATATGTTGAAAGAGCTGCAACACTTGGAACTCTAACCTACTTTTACAGGACTTTTTTTTCTGCATAAGAAGTCCCTTAGCCCATTCTTAAAGAAATATAACCAGCACCCATGCCCATCATTTAACTTTCCCAGATTAGAATTGAAAGCTCTTCCCAACTGTACTGCAGGAGGCAGAAGCTAAGAGTTCTTTCTAAAGATTAAACCTTCTTAACCTTGAGGTGAAGAAATAAATATTATGTTGTTAAAGGATGAACCTCAGTCTAATGTCTATTATATTCTCCCTGGTGGATCTTCCAGAGATACAATGGGCAAAAGGAAAGAATAATATTTTCAATTTGTTAGATAAATGTAGGCAGGATTGGAGGAAAATAAATGAAGAGTACTTGCTTAGACTCTCGGATCACTAATAATGCTGGAACATAATCTGAAGGGTTATTTAACCCCAGAGAGTTCGGGCTAGTGATGGAGGTCTCTGTGGGAGCAAGGTTTAGTCTCTGGATAATTGACTGGCAAGGCTTGGAAGTTAGTAGTGCCCCAGCAAGCAAGATGCATTTCAGAGAAAATCCTAATGGAAATTGGGAAGTCATCTATCAGCAAAGAACTGAGTGATCTTATCATGGGTTAGGGAGAAATAAGCAATTTCAGGAGCATTTGGGTAACTAAGATTTTACACCATTATATGAAATACCAGGGCTAGGATTGTAAGACTGTGCAGGGGCTCCTGATAACTATTCATTCATTCATTAAACTATTATTGTGTACCTATTATGTCCTACACTCTGTGATCATTGCTGCTAACTCAAAGACAAAGAGGATGTAGTCTTTAAGCAGCTTACCATGCCTACCGGGAGAGACTGAAGAGTCAATACATGACAATTTCAGAAGGGAATGCTTCTGAAATGGAGTGAGGATCTCTCCAAATTTAGGAGGGCATAGGTATCTACAGTAAGCAGAAACTGATAACTCTTTCTTTACAAATTTTTCTAAAATCTGCCGTACTCCAAGTATAATTCTCCATCTGAAAAAAATATCATGAGAGAAATGTTAAAGGAAATGTGAACTGGTAATTATATTATACAAGCGAATCCCACAAATAATCATATGAAACATAAAAAATTTCATTAACACCTAAGCCCGTCTGTATTTATTTTGTCTCGTTCAATAACACATCATGACTCTGTTTCCATGGCTCCAAAACAACATGTAAATTTGGTCAGGTCAGTCAAATAAAAAGTCAGATGAGTTTTTAAAAGACAAACAGACACAAACTGAAATGGTTGCTATCTTCATCCTTTATATGCACAGTCTAAAACCTATTTATTTCTCTTTATTGGCTGATTCCTTTAATACTGATTCTCAAATCCCTTTTCTCTACTATTTTATATAATACACAACTTTGCCTGAGTTAAATTGCATACAATATCTTAATACATCATCTTCCAGTCATTAATTTTCATCAGAGAGTGTCAGCAAGGAATTGTGTCAGATTACTTGGACCAGATTTTTTCTCGTAAATCCATTCTAACCTCTATATAGCCTTCCTTTCTGTCAGAAATTTTCCATCTCTCTTAGAAGCTTCTTAAATTTTTTTGAAAATAAGGTTAAACTTACTCAAACTGCTCTTGTCTTTCTTCTTTAACAAACGTTTATTGAGTTTCTATTATTTGAAAAGCATTGAATAAAATATTGAGGATTAAGGACAAATATAGTCTCTGATTTATAGGTAGAGTGAGATTTTCCATGCTGTTTTGAAGAAAAGGCGAAAGTTATCTCATAATGACAAGAGGCTGTTCTCAGTTGGAACTGGGACCAACACCTCCTTGAAGGACTTGTTGAGAGGCCCAGTGCAGAATTTCCACCGACTGTTCAACGCTCCGCCAATCCCCACATCAAAAAAGTGAACTGTGGGGCCAGATAAGGTAGGTACTACAGTGTTTATGAAAAGAAGACAAAAGAATAAGAGATGCTTCCCCTGTGAGAAGCCAAGATAATTATTTGTGAAGCCTGGAGGTTCCAGAAAGATGGAGTTACTGACAACTGGTTCCCAGGCTGGGGGCTTGCTGAGCTGCAGTACCCCTAGGTCCATGCTGGCAACGCCCCAGGGAGAAGCATGCTAAGGGATCCTTAGGAGAGAGTTCTGGAACTCTGAAGGTATGTTGGTGTCATTTTTTGGTCTGTTTTCCCAATTGTGGAGAGGAGGAAGTAAGTGCTTCAGAGGTTTATCTCGAAGTTTATAGGTCATTCTTGAATATAAAGAAGGCTGCCTATTTCTGGCTTAGAGATTTATAAGGGATAGAGACCACTGGAGCAGCCCATGCCAATGGAAATTAAAGGGTTTGGCATTCCTAGGCAGCCTTTCCCAGCTCTTCACAGCCCTCAGAGCATGTGGAAAAGCATTCCACTTTCATAGAATAGAGTACAGAAATGAGCTGAGAATATCCCGGCAGTTTCTGAGCCAATAGATAGGATGTCTAATCCAAAGAAGTGTACTGCTGAAGAAGTGAAGGGAGACATAGTTATTCCTTAAGGGAATGTTTGGATGACAGAGAAGGCTGGGGCAATGATAAATGCCACCCAGTGAAGACCAAGCACACCATCCGGCTAGAAACCTTAATGCCAGCAGACACTATCAACATCCTCAGCTGGAACCAGATTGGCCTAAGAGAAGATGTGAAACCACCACACATGGGCAGTCAAGTAAAAACACTTCTGCCTCCCCATATGCTTGCTTCCATCTTGCCTACCACACCACAGAAGTCAATGCCTAGGAAAGGACTCAGGGGAGAGGGGACTCAGCACCAGGCCTCAGCCCCCACCTCCTTTACATCCAGCTTCCACGGCAACAGCTGAGGAGAAGATGAGAGTTGATTGAGATTAATAGTAAAGCTTTTAAAATAAACACATTTAAGTCTCCAGCTAGTGGTCATTATTTCATAAAATAAAATAATTTCTTGTATAGGTCAATTAGTTGCTACCTACATGCATATAAGCTTATTTTAATTTTTCTGTAATTTTTACATATTTAGGGGATACAAGTACAGATTTCTAACATGCATACATTGCATAGTGGTGAATTCTGGGCCTTTTGTGTATCCATCACCCGAATAGTGAACATAGTACCCAAAGGTAACTTATTAGCCCTTTCCTCACTCCCACAATCCCACATTTTAGAGTCACTAATGTCTATTATTCCATTCTGTATGTCCATGTGTCCTCACTGTTTAGCTTCCACTTACAAGGGAGAACATGGAGTATTTGACTTCTGGTTTCTGAGTTATTTCGCTTAGCATAATGGTCTGCAGTTCCATCCATATTGCTGCTGAAGACACTTCATTCTTTTTTATGACTGAGTACTATTCCATGGTATACATATGCCAAATTTTCTTTATCTAATCCTCCATTTAGGGACATAGGTTGATTCCATATCTTTACTATTGTGAATAGTGCTGTGATAAACATATGAGTACAGGTAACTTCTCTTTTTCTTCTTCTTCTTTTTGAGATGGAGTCTTGCTCTTTTGCCCAAGCTGGAGTGCAGTGGTGCAATCTTGCCTCACTGAAACCTCTGCCTCCTGGGTTGCAGTGATTCTCCTGAATCGGCCTCCCAAGCAGCTGGGACGACAGGTGCCTGCCATCACGCCTGCTAATTTTTGTATTTTTAGTAGAGACGGGGTTTCACCATGTTGACCAGGATGGTCTCAATCTCCTGACCTCAAAAGATCCGCCTGCCTTGGCCTTCCAAAGTGCTGGGATTACAGGCATGAGCCACTGTGCCCAGCCGAGGTATCTTCTTGATATGATTTCTTTCCCTTTGGATAGATACCCAGTAGCAGGATTGCTTATACACATAGAAACTTAAAAGTTGCATCAAATGTTTGGTTACTTCAACAATTATCAAGATAATTGGCATTTTTCCCTTTTCATCAAATTGTTGGTCATCATCCTTCTGTTAATCATTGAATATGACTTATTATAACTAGAAAAGAGCACATAGCATATACTGAAGTTCCTAAAATAAAAATTGATTTTAATGGATTGGTTTGATTAAAAAAAGTCAGATGTACTTTATTTTCAGTTTTCCAAAAATGTCACTAACATATCCTTTAAAATATTCACATTAATAATAAATACATTTCAAAAAATATATTTATTGAAGTAAAATGAAGCTTCTCAATGACTTCCTTGCAAAAATTATTTATGTCTGGGTATAACTGATTAGTGTGGCTACTTTGACTAAAGGAGAATAAATAGCATTGCAAGAAAAGTGAAATGTATTTTAAGAATACAAAAGACATCTTGGCTCTCAGAACTGGTGGAGAATTTTCTGGAGATTTCAAGAACCTAGAAGCAAAGAAGTCCTATAATCCTTCTCTTGGGGCCTCTCAATTTCTCTCTGGATTCTTGTTCCATTGTCAGCTTTTCACTAAAGAGACTCTTAAGCTGTCATGGTTTATACTGGCTCATCAATTTGCTACAACACTCAGTATCCTGACTCTTTGACCTTAGGTTCCACGACCAACTGGCAACTTCCCTTCATGTTTCTTAGTTCAAAGAAACAACTGAGAAAACTGTACTGGTTCATATTTTTGTTCTAAACTATTAGATAACAGACAAAGCAGATATGGGCTACCCTTGGATCTTCGTCACTCAGACTTTTTCAGCAAGTTGGGACACAGTACTTGAAGAAATTGAGCCACCAGTGAACTCTAGTCCTAGGTCCCACCGTGGAGAATCACATAACAACTGAGAAAAGGATTTTGACTAAACTTTATTTATATTATACATAGTTTTACTTCTATTGAATTTCATTACAAATAAAATAACCTTTTTAAAATCCATCTTATAATCTCACTTTGTGGCAGAAATTGAATCACTTTAGGAAAAGATTTTCCATCTTATTTTGCACCATGACATCACTGGGGACATCAAAGATTTCAAAGACCCTACGGGTCTTCTATCCCATATTTTCTCACTTATTAGCTCCCAAAATTTTACTGGAATTTTAAATTTTTTTATTGCAAGTAAATTATTTGCACACAGTAGAATGGAAAATACAAACGTTTTCATAGCATAGGTAAAACAGCATTTAAATCACCTGAAGAAAAATTGCAGTTGCCTCTACACTCTAAAAACCACTTCCTGCATGGAAAAGAGAGCTCATAACCACAAAAGAAATTCTACCCAGAAGGAAACTCTTTCTGTCATCGAACCCAACCACATCCCCTCCTGCTCTTTACTCAGTGGAAATTAAAAATAATCTTTCTGAAGTAAGCTAAGAAAAGCAACACCTCCTTTCTTACAAGGCCACCTCTTACTAAGTGCCTCCTAAGTTAAAGACTTCTTTTGTTACATATTACTGAATTTGACTCAAAATTTGGAGGTCCTTGTGAGCTCAATTTTCTCTTATCTAAAAAGGTTCTCAAGGTCAACTACAGGACTTCCTTGAAGCAAATTCAAATGACTTTGCTTTTGGGGTACAACATCTTTTTTTCATACAGCACCCTTAGTTTAACCTCATGAAACAATGAAGAATAAGAGGGCAAGAATCAGTGGCTTCTACAAACTAAATGTTAGTATTTTGTTTCCATATGATAGGCCTAATTGTAATATACTAACTAAAATATAAGAATGTATTTTTATTCTTTCCTGTTTTTGAACATAAAATGACCAAACTATCAGTTCTATCCAATTAACAATGCCATGCTAATTTCACAATAGTATTTCCAAAATGACACAAAAGGTGAATATGCTTCCAGAAAACATTAAAGATAACTCATTTGCAATACATTTGCAAAGATGAGACTCCAGGAATGAGTAGTAACAAATGCAGATCCAAGTATATTTGGAGGATCAGGAATGGATTGAACAGCACCTCCATTCTCCCCAGGTAGGACAGAGTTGACAGGTAAAAGTAAGTAAGTTAAAGTGTTCTGATGCATTCCTGAACTATGAACAGCCTTCCTCAGCCACCTCTAGCTCATTCTCCTCTAGTACATTCTTTCTCTTCCCAGTTAGGGACCCTGAAGCTAGTGTTCTTACAGGAAATGCAGTCTTATCAATAATTCCCACACATGGCTGGGCACCAAAACCACCAGGATTAGTTGCTAAAAACACAGGATCATCATTCTCAGCAAACTATCTCAAGAACAGAAAACCAAACACCACATGTTCTCACTCATAGGTGGGAATTGAATGATGAGAACACTTGGACACAGGAAGGGGAACATCACACACAGGGGCCTATGGTGGGGAGGGGACAGGGGGGAGGGATAGCATTAGGAGATATACCTAAGGTAAATGATGAGTTAATGGGTGCAGCACACCAACATGGCACATGTATACATATGTAACAAACCTGCATGTTGTGCACATGTACCGTAGAACATAAAGTATAATAAAAAATAATAATAATTTAAAAATTTTAAAAAACACAGGATCTTGGGACCACCCTGGTCATTTTGAATCAGAAACCTGAAGATAGATATAGTTAATCTGTATTACCTAGCTAATTCCTAAGTAACCAGCCTGGTTCCAAACCCAAATTAAGCACTTGGGAGCTTCTGCCTGCATGTAATGTTTAGGTTCCCTTCCTCAGGTTGTGTGGCTATTGGCAGGAGAATAAGGAAAACAAAAGAATATCAGTAAGCCAACGGCAAAATTGGCAAAAAAAAAAAAACAACACAATTCATACACACACACACTGTGCAAATGGCTGTTTGACACATGAAAAAATGATCCTCCTCATAACAAGACTAATACCCATGAAAACCACACTGAGATACCATTTCTTTTTTTTTTTTTTTT
>NW_012114599.1:13322050-13392117 GCF_000951035.1 Colobus angolensis palliatus | reverse complement strand
CGATCTCCTGACCTCGTGATCCGCCCGTCTCGGCCTCCCAAAGTGCTGGGATTACAGGCTTGAGCCACCGCGCCCGGCCGCGAGATACCATTTCTTACCTGTCAGATTGGCAAAAGTTAAAAAATATGACAATACATTCTGTTGGTGAGGCAGCAGGGGATACAAGAACTCTCATACATTTATAGTGAGGATGCAAACTGATGTGATCTTAATGGAGGGGAATTTGGCAATGCCTAACAAAACTACATAGAGTATTTGTTTGCATCTGAACCCAGCAATCTCTCTTCTAGGAATTTACACTGAAGAAATACTTTCAATAATATCAAAATATGTGTGCACATCTGTTTCCAATAATTGCAAAATCCTCACTCATCGTCTACCATTTTACCTGTGCCCTGTTCATGGCTAGAAAAACACATTTCAGTCAACGAGAACGCATCCATGTAGATAAGATCCTAGAGATATCTAAATTTGTGTTATGAGGAAAACTAAAGTTATACTTAAGAAATATGGCCTCCCAAAAAAACCGTACCTGACAGAGGCTGCACCAGTGCTTTCCAGAAACATTTTTCTCATGTACAGAATTTTCTTTGGGTGAGATCCACCCTAGAAAATTAAATATGAAGAGAAGGAAGATTCCAGATTTTCTTCAGAGTCTCTCTGCACTCACTTTGAGAAGCCATCTGGGACTTCTAGATGTTGGCCTTCCTGCGTGGTTCCACCTCTGGCTCTGCCTTCCCTGTGGTGCTCTTTGGTCTGAGTGTCTGGTTTACACATAATTTCATCAAGGACATTAAAATTCCATCACCAGGCCCTTGAGGAAGCTTCTCTTCACATACCCACCCAAGAGCCAAGCAACTGGCTTTGAATGTACTTTTTTGTTAATTAAAAAAAAATACATTACAAAATTAAGGCAGAAGTTACCGTGTAATGACAACTATGGGAAGTAGAAAATGGTGGCACATAAGAGCCTGCATCCCACTACTCAGAATTAAGCTTTTTTTTCCTTTCTATTTACTTTTATTTTATAATTTTTTTGTAATTGATTTTAAAAAGTGTATGTATGGTGTACAATGTGATGTTTTGATATATGTATGCATTGTGGAGTGATTAAATCAAGCTAATTAGCACGTCCATCTCCTCACATACTTACTTTTAGTGGTGAAAGCATTAAAAATCTGCTCTCTCAGCAATTCATAAATACATACATTGTTATTAACTAGGGTCAACCTGCTGTTTAATAGAGCTCCAGAACTTATTTGATCCCGTGTAACTGCAACTTTTTATCCTTTAACCAAAATCTCCCCATTCCCACCCACTCCAGCCCTTTGTAAACCCCCATTATATTCTCTGCTTCCATGAGTTTGACTTTTTGGAATTTCGTACAAGATCATGCCATAGTTCTCTTTGTTGTCACAAATAACAGGATTTCCTTTTTTAAGACTGAATAGTATTCCATTGTGTGCATATACCACCTTATCTTTATTCATTCATTCACTGATGGACACAGGTTGATTCCGTATCTCAGCTAACATGAATAATGCTGCAATGAATATGGAAATGCAGATTTCCCCTTAAGACACTGATTTTGTTTCCATTGAATATATGCCCAGAAGTGGAATTGATGGATCATATGGTAGTTCTATATTTAACTTTTTGAGGAAAATCCATACGCTTTTCCATAATGGCTGTACTAGGCTTTTATTTTTTATTGCATTTTTTTCAGGCATACTGTCTCAGCAGATCTCACTTAGTAATTCATCATTAAATAGTTTTTTGAATTCAAATGTATAGAACTTTATTGCAATTTACAGGCATATACATATATATATACACACACACATATATATAGCTAAATTAACCAAAACGGCAAGTGGTCAAAACTTTAGTGCATCCTAATTAGTTTCTTCCATTCCTCCAAAAGTTAGGGCCTAAAATAATGCAGTAACTTCTGGAGTAGTAGCAATATGTATTCTGGATTACGCTTTCTTACAAAAGTGATTTTTTAACAGGCAGCAAGTAGAAAGAATCTGCATCATTTAAGAGTCCCCTGTGTGGAAGAATCTGTTCTATTTTATGTTTGTTGATTTGAAAGGGTATTTCAGAAAGAATGGGAAAATGAGCCCAGGAGATCAATATTCTGAACAATTAACCTATAAACAAATAAATAACACAGTATATGGGCTACTTAATGTCACATCTCTATAGACAGATAACAATACATTTGTAAGCAAGCTTGACATGATGGATACAACTAGATTAGTGGCATACTTTGCCGAAACAAAAGCACATGTGCTTTCTTTCATTGTTCCACATTGTGAGAGATGCTCTCTGCCTTTCCCTCTCTTTAATCCTCTCACCCTGATCTTCATCAATAATTTGGACATTTATATAATAGCTTTGCAAAAGAAAAGGCAAAGGCAAACTTACCCATTGTGAGACTCAAGTTGAAGCCATTTTTTAGGACTCCAAGGGAAATACCACACAAAAGACATAAGAAGCTATGGCTCGCCTAGTTTCCTGAAGATGATCTTGGACCTGTATGTGCACCCACAGCTTACCATTTTGGTTATAAATCAGTGGTTCCCAACTATTACTGTACATTACAATCTACTCAGAGGTTTGTAAAAATACTCACTTCTCCCCCTACCTACCCACCCAGCCAATTGACATGGAATCTCAAAAAGTTGGGCTCAAGATGTTTAGTTCTTAAAAACGTTCCAGATTTTTTAAAAAATCTATCCCTGAGGCACAGGGATAGATGAGATCAACTTCATTAAATAAAGAAATCTCCTTTTTGTTCCAGTCCACAAACTGTATCAATAAGCCCAAAACCTTACAAGCCAGCAATATTACCCTTTCTTGCCTACTGGAAAAGTCTAAGTGAAATTATTATTTAAGATACTTTGACTAGATCCTAGGAAGCACGGGTTCTGAAAGATATTCATTTATGCCAGAAATAAAAGTTATTATAAAATCAGAATAGAAAATTTTAATGACCAAGAACTTACAGAAAACACATTGATAACATATCTCCAAGAGATAACCCAATTTCAGTAAATTCGAAATATATATCTATTCTTAAGTATCTATTTTTATATTTTAGAAAATATGTTCTAGTATTATTATCTACTTGCTTGGGTGTTTTGAGTTGCATGAAATATAGGAACCATATTAACATAGAATTGAGATATTTATATAAAATGTAAAACCTTACACAGTTGTCCTAAATGAAAGAGAAGAAATACAATAAACTAATGTTATTTTCCTCAACTTTGGTCCTTATCAACTCTTTATAATAGTTTCCCTTTCTATGAGTGGTAAGAATTCATGAGATTGTAATATAGAACAAATCTTCCAAAGAGGATGACACTGCTTTTTAAATAACAAAGACTAGATTAATTATTAAAAGGAAATATAAAGAAATTTACAAGGGAGACATTTCATGAAAAATAGCTACTTGTTCTTTGAAAGAAAGAAAAGGTGTTGCATATTCTTTATCGACTACTTCCTCCTCTGGGGGAAAAGAGAGGTGAGTGCTTTGACAAAATTTATGTGAGCAGGATGAAATAATGGAGACAATGCCAGCTGCCAAGGAGATCAAATCCACAGAAAAGAAAAATACAAGCAGTAGGTATGGGGGGAAGAAAGAAAAGCATTAAAAATTAAAGCCAGACAATAACTGCAAGAGAGAATTTAACATCTGAAAAGACTTGAACTACAGATAGTGCTAACAATGGAAGATGCATCTAGAGAAAACAAGGTAAGGGAAAGAGCAACCAAAAAGAGTTTTAAAAAATAAGCAGAATAAAGATTACATCATTCAGTTTTATCATTTTAATGAACATAAGCGAAAGGGTAAGGTTACAGGCAATGGTTTATTTCACCTCTGTACTTTCATCAGTTCCCAAGTCAACAAATACGTAGACAGAATAAGACAATCTTGAAAGCAAAAAACAGAAATGGGCACTAAAGCTCAATGTGTATGTTACTGCTGACATGTTAAATCTTTGCTTTCAGACACTTCAAAATATTTGCTTCTGGAATCTTGTGTATCAATCTGTATTTTGACTCAACAGTCCATTGGCCGAATTTTTGTCAAGGCTTATCTTCAGCTTTTTCAGTTTCACATGGCAAGGGAAACACTGGAGTAATCTGCCTGCTTTATAAAGGAAAGTCCAACTCAGCCCAGCCTGCTGTTGCTTTGCAGGTTGCCTTGGGGCAGAGTGGAAGAAGTGTTGCTGAAGAGAGACAAGAGACTTCAGTGGGAACCACATTTTTCTGCACACCAATACCAAAGCAATGTGCTGCTTTGAGGTAAAACAAAATTGTAAATAGTTCTCACCTTCATCCCTCTCCATTCCCAATTTGTAAAATAAAAATATGATGGTTTTTGTTTTGTTTTGTTTTGTTTTAATTCATGTTATTTTCTTTGTGGAAGGTGTGACTGTTGGTAGCAATTTAGAAAACTGGCACTTTTTGTATACTTGAATTAAATATATGTTTGTCTTTTATTATTCCAGCTCAGGGAACTCTATTCCTAGATCACTGCCGCATAGGACTATGCAATAGGTTATAATAGTTGACATCAAAGAATACTATTGTGCATGCATTCTATGCAAGGAATGCATTCAATCTAAGGCAGTGGTAAAAGTGATCACTGTTATCTGAAATCTTTGCTGAGATTTTTTTTGAGAGTACATATAAATAAGCTCAAAACACTCATAGGTATTTATTTCAATTTTTCTATAAGTAAAACATTCATTTAAGGCTGTATTTTATATTAACTAGTGATTAATAAATAACTCAAAATTCCCCATATAGGTACTTTGGATTTTAGTTAAAGTTATCAATAATCTTTGAATTTTTATTTTCCCAGAAGACATGGGTGACTAATGGGGGAAAAAAGTAACTTACAAGTACAAAAGCTGTGAACGTTTATGCAACTAACCTGGTACTATTGAGTAAAGCTCTCTAAGCATTTAGTCAACAGCTATTTATTAAGCATCTACTCTGTGCCTGGTAGTTTACTACAATCATTTCTTAGGCTTGTCAATGAAACTGAATAGCATTTGCCTCCAATAAACTCCTAGACAAGAGGAAAAACAAAAAGTTATACCATTATTATATTAGTGGTCCTTATAGAGTGATCCCAGATCAGCATCACCAGGGAACTTGCCAAAAATGTAAACTCTGAGACCCTACCTCAGACATTCTCAATTAGCAATCGCAGGGCAGAACCCACCAATCTGTGGTTTAGCAAATTCCCTAGGTGATTCTAATGAAACCAAATTTGAGAATCACCATATTAACACATGTACTTCAAGGCAGTCACCATACCATGAATGACTAATGATGTGTTCTTTACTCCTCCTTGGGAACAAGTTCATACACTTTCAGAGGTGATTATCGAGATTTGAAAAGTGAGGCAGGTGACATGGGAAGGAAGTTGCAGGCAAAAATCAATGGGATGAATAAAAACCTGTAAGAAATTATTTTGCATATAAGGTTTAAATGTTTGTTGTATCCTGCTTAAATGAGATTTTTTAAAATAACATCCTTGAGTAAGGCGGGCTTGTAACTGCAAGCCCTAAAACAATTTATTCTAGTTGTGTGGCGATTGCTATGGACATGAGATGATCACATATGGCAGGAGAGCAAAGTACAAGTAAGTTGCCTCCACGTAAGTTCTGCTCACTGGACAATTTATCTGGGGCCGAAAAAACTTTTAACTGTTGAAAACGTTGTCATGAGCTTGATATGCTCCTGACATGCAGGCACCATGTCTCTATTATTCTCACATTTTGGCTTCTGTCTTTGGAAAAAATAATTGATGGTGAAGGAACTCAGAAAATATATGTATATTTTATGTCATTCTAAGTGGTCAAGTGCCGAAAGCAATATTCAGGCAAAGCTGCAGCTGATGCCGAATATCGAATTCATCATAGCTTCTGGGATTTGACAATAAATCTTAAATTTTAGCAAAAAACTATTACTACAATTTTATTATTAACAGTTCAGGAGTCAATTTTTAAATGCTTGATATAGTACAGGAACAATCATTTCTTAGCCTTGTCAATGGCTGAAATGCTTCTGTGGTCACTGCACTGTAAATTTATGATACTAAGTAGACACTTAATTTCAACCAAGATAAGTAGAAGAACAAGATATCTCTTGGGTGTCTCACTTTTCTCCAGCACTTATTTCTTTTCTTCATACTCTTTACAATTCTAAATCAAAGGCGATTTATTATAGATGTTGTTGAACAAGATTTTGAACACCTTTTTCTTCATAAAATATTAAGATGGAAAAGTTGGCATTCTGCTTTAATTCAACCTCAGATGATGTGAAGAATAATCAAATAGACTTTTTTCTTGAAAGATAGGACTAATGCATGTGGCTACACAGCTACAAGAGAACAGAAATTTATTCTGTTCACTGATGCTCCCAAGTATGTAGAAAAGTGTTAATAAGCACATAATAAGTATCCAATAAGCTACAAGAGAGCAGAAATTTATTCTGTTCACTGATGCTCCCAAGTATGTAGAAAAGTGGTAATAGGCACATAATAAGTATCCAATAAGCTACAAGAGAACTGATGCTCCCAAGTATGTAGAAAAGTGGTAATAGGCACATAATAAGTATCCAATAAGCTACAAGAGAGCAGAAATTTATTCTGTTCACTGATGTTCCCAAGTATGTAGAAAAGTGGTAATAAGCACATAATAAGTACCCAATAAGCTACAAGAGAACAGAAATTTATTGTGTTCACTGATGCTCTCAAGTATGTAGAAAAGTGGTAATAAGCACGCATAGGTACCCAATAAGCATTGACGGAATAAATAGAAGGTCAAATGAATTTAAATAACTACAAACTAAAAACGGTTCTTAAAGTTTTTTACTTATTTATTTATTTTTGAGATGGAGTCTCACTCTGTCTTGCTCAGGCTGGAGTGCAGTGGTGCAATCTCAGCTCGCTGTAGCCTCTACCTCCCAGGTTCAAGCAATTCTCCTGTCTCAGTCTCCTGAGACTACAGGTGCGTGCCACCACCGGGCTAATTTTTTGTATTTTTAGTAGAGACGGGGTTTCACCATGTTGCCCAGGCTGGTCTTGAACTCCTGACCTCAGGTGATCCACCCACCTTGGCCTCCAAAAGTGCTGGGATTACAGGCACGAGCTATGGTGCCTAGCCTAAAGTTTATTTTGAATATTACAGATAGTAGTATGCCAAACAACTTCACAGTATTCAAATTACGGTATATAGCCATGAAAACGGTTAAAGAGAAGATAATGAAGATGAACCAAAAATTAAAGAATACTCTTGAGCAACAATAATTAAAACAGCAGGATAGTAATGGAGTATTATTTGGACAGACTAAAGGAACCAAATACGAAGTCTAAATGTAGCCTCAAATACATGTGGGAATTGTATGTATGATAAAGGTAAAATCTCAAATCACTTGGCACAAAGATGGGCTTTTTAATGAATAGAGTTGAGACCTATGAACAGCCGTATGGTAAAAGATCAGATTGTTTTCATACCACATACCAGAGCAAACTCCAATGAATCAATAATGTACTAGAAGAAAATACATGAAAATTTTTATGATCTTGGAATGGGAAAGACTTTTCTAACTGTGACTTAAAATCTACAAGTTATAAAATAAAATGTAAATTCAAATGCATAACTGCATTAAAAAACAAACTTTTGCACAGCAAAAAATCCAAGCTAAAAGATAAATGAAAATATATATATATTTATGATTCATATAATGGACAGGGATTTATCTTCTTAGTATATGAAAAGCCTCTTAAAAATCTAGAAAAAAAGCAATAAAAACCCAATGGAAAAATGGATAAAGGATATAATAAGAAGGCTCACAGAGAAAAAAAAAAAGAAGATATAAATTGTCCTGAAATATACACAAATGTACTCAACTTCAAACATAAGAGGTGCAATTTTTCATCTATTATATTGCAAAGATCCAAAAATTTGACAATACATTATGTTGGTAAGGCTTTACAGTAATAGGTGCTTACATATCTTGCTAATGAAAATGCAAAATAGTACAATTCCTACGGAAATTTGACAATGCATGAAAAATTTATAAAAACTTTGACCAGGCAATTTAGGAACTTATCCGTGAACACTTGAAATGTATAAGATTATACATTATCTAATTTTAAAAGTTAAGAAAATATGCAAATATCCACCGAAAGAAAACTGTTCACACAAACTATGATGTTATTAGTGGAACAATACCTAATAAAAAAAGAATGAGGAAGCTCCCTTCACACTGATGTAGAGAGATCTTCAGGTTATATTGTTTAGTAAAGAAAGAATGACTGTTTACATGTTTACAGTATGCTACCCACTGAGTAATAAATTATAGAAGATAAGAATGTATATTTGAATTTGCTAATATCTACAATAAGAAATACTGAAAGTACGTGCAAAAAGATATAGAGGTAGGAGAACTGGCAGAGACAGGAGTAAAGCAACTTTGATATGTTTGCTTCCAGTACATTATTGATTCACTGGAGTTTGCCCTAGTATGTGGTATGAAAATAATTTGATATTTTACCATATGGCTACCCAAAGGTCTCAACTCCATTCATTAAAAAGCCCATATTTATGCCAAGTGATTTGAGATTTTATCTCTATCATACCTGCAATTCCCACATAAAGCAACTTCAAAAGGCACACATTTAGTATACTTTCTCCAATCATACATTATTCTTTAGATGTGAAGAACTGGAAACAATAAAAAGAAATGGTGCAATCTATATTATTCTGCTCTATTGTTATTTAAATAATTTTAAAGATCTATTAACTGACAATGACTATTTTTTTCTAAAATTATACTCCTAATAAATTATTTTTAATATTTACAGTAGCCATAATTTTCTCAATTTCAACTTTAAAACAAAAATTCTTTTGTGAACATAAAATTGCAGCATTTTACTTTTGTATTTGTTTTTATTGATGAAAGTTTTTTTGATATAACCTCAACTTTTATTTTAGATTCAGCAGGTGCATGTGCAGGTTTGTTACATGGGTATATTGTGTGATGCTGAGGTTTGGGATATAAATGATCCCATCACCCAGGTGGTGAACAATACCCAAATGTTAGTTTTTCAACTCTTTCTTCCCACCCTTCCTACCCCTCCAAGTAGTCCCCAGTGTCTGTTGTTGCCATCTTTTTGTCCATGAGTACCCAATGTTTAACTCTCACTTAGCAGTGAGAACGTGCAGTATTTGGTTTTCTGTTCCTGTGTTAATTCACTTAGATGCTCTTAAATGCTCTTGAATTCACTTAAATGCTCACTATATGACAATGACCTCCAGCTGCATCCGTGTTGCTGCAACGGGCGTGATTTCATTCTTTCTTATGCTGCGTAGTATTCCATGGTGTATATGTACTACATTTTCTTTATCCAATCCATCAACGATGGACATCTAGGCTGACTGCGTGTCTTTGCTATTGTGAATAGTGCAGCAGTGAACGTGCAACTGCATGTGTCTTTTTGGTAGAATGATTTGTTTCCTTTTGGATATATAGCCAGTAATGGGATTTCTGTGTTGAATGGTAGTTCTGTTTTACGTTCTTTGAGAAATTGCCAAACTGCTTTCCACAGTGGCTGCACTGATTTACATTCCCATCAATAGTTTACAACTGTTACCTTTCTCCACAGCCTCACCAGCATCTGTCATTTTTTGACTTTTTAGTAATAGCCACTCTGTCTGGTGTAAGACAGTATCTCATTGTAGCTTTGATTTGCATTTCTCTGGTGATTACTGGTGTTGAATATTTTTCCAATGTTTGTTGGCCACGTGTATATCTTCTTTTGAGAAGTGTCTGTTCATGTCTTTTGCCTACTTTTTAATGCGGTAATTTGGTTTTTGCTTGTCGAATTTTTTAATTTCCTTATAGATTCTGGACATTAGACCTTTGTCAGGTGCATAGTTTGTATTTTCTCCCCTCCTGTAGATTGTCTGTTTACTCTGTTGATGACTTCTTTTGCCGTGCAGAAGCTCTTTAGTTTAATTAGGTCCCACTTGTCAATTTTTGTTTTTGTTGCAATTGCTTTTGAGGTCTGAGTCATAAATTATTTCTCAAGGCAGATGTGCAGAATGGTGTGTTTTAGGTTTTCTTCTAAGATTCTTGTAGTTTGAGATCTTACACTGAAATCTTTAATCTATCTTAAGTTAATGTTTGTATATGGTGAAAGGCAGGGGTCCTGTTTCATTCTCCTGCATGTGGCTAGCTAGTTATTCCAGCACTTTTGAATAGGGAAGTCCTCTCCCCATTGACTACTCATGTTCCTTGCTAGCTCCACCACTCCTGCCCAACCTCACAATTTTGGGAGACCCACACCAATTCATTTCATGATTTCATTCAGTCTTCTAGCTTTAAATGCTCACTATATGACAATGAGTACCAAATTTAAATCTCTAGACCAGATCTCTCTTCTGAACTCAAAATGGAACATCTAATCTTCCTTCTCAAAATGATCCACTCAGTCCTCATTTTAATTGATAAGGAATCATCTTTGACTCCTCTTTTTTAGATCTCACTATTCTGAGATTTGATCAGCTTCACTTTTAACCTTATCTTCTTGTCGCTACCTTCACTATGACACTCATTCAAACTACCACCATCAGTGACCTAAATGACTGCAATAAGCTCCTAATTGGATTTCCTCCTACAATCTCCTTTCCACATAGCCCCCATTTAACACATACATCAGGTTGTGTCATTCCTCTGCTCAAAGTTTTTAATGGCTCCCTTTCCCACTCAGGAGCCAAAGCCCTCAGAATGTTCTACAAATTCCCATATGACCTGGCTTTCCATTATTCATCTAACTTGGTCTCCTATCAATCTTCCCTCATTCTCCAATCCAGCACATTGATGTTACACACTCCAGATATCTGCTTAGCTAACTCTCTCTCCTCCTTTAAATCCTTATCCAAATGTTGCCTTCTCAATGAAATCTCTCCTGACAATCCTATTTAAAAGCACACCACGTCTCTTATCCCCAGTATTCCAAATTATCTTTGCCTTGGGTATTTTTTTTCAAGCCACTTACTGCCTTCTATACAGTTTGCTTATTTATTATAAGTATTGCAAATTTTTATGTATCCTTTCTCTACAATGTAAGCTGCATGAAGGAAGGAATTTTTCTCTGCAGGCACCTCAAGTGTCGCTGCCACATAGTAAGGACTTTACGTAATATTTGTTAAATGAATATATGAATTTGTGTTAAGAACAGAGCAGAAAAGTGTCTTGTTTGGAAATAGGCAAGTCAACTATCAAATAGGAGAAGTCATTATTTTCTGTCAATTTCAATCAACACACAAAACTAATATTGAAGGGGAAACACTAAAGAAAGATTTAAACAGTTTGAAAATAGTCTTTTAAAGGAAAAAGAATACAAATAGCTATTTTTAGCAGACTTCTATTGGTGGATATTTAACTTATCTGTAGTTTAATGACATATCTATTTCCATTTTTATTCATATGTGGTTGCCTGTTTGTGTAACATGCCTCTAGAATGAATTACTGGTAGTGGACTCACTGGGTCATAAAGTATGTACATTTAAAATTTTAAATGACATTACCAAATTGTCTTTTATGAGTGTGCATCTACTTACAATTACATTATCAGGGTATATACACGCTTATATGTTACAAGTTTTCTATAATAGCCTCTTTAGTATAGCAATAAAAGAAATATTAATACATATACATGAAAAACATAGCCATTTTAATTATTGGTACTTTTACAAAATATTTCAATAAAAGATAAATATAATAACCAAAAGGGAAGTGAGAGTTAAATGGGGAATGATGACTGACTGAATTATGAAGAAGTTAATAAATGGCTGTATGAATTAATGGAGGGATGGATGGATAGATAGGTGGGTGAATGGGTGGGTGGATGAATAGATAGATGAATGGGTGGATCAATGGGTGTATGGATCGATGTGTGGGTGGATGGATGGATGGATGATTAGAGGAATATTCAATGAGTAGATACTTGGCAAAAGGTGGTAAACATGCAAGAGGGGCAAATGGGAAAATAGAGCTACCTGGTTCTGTGGAATAATCAGGACACCATCAGAAAAGTAACTCTGCTTTGATAGAAAAAAAAAAAAGTTAATTGAAGGAAACTATTGAAAATCATGTTTTGTTTCTTTTCAAACTAATTTCAAGAGAATAACATGAGTTAGTATATAGAAAGTATCAACAAAAGCTTCCCTTCTCACAAAGCAAGACACTCATGACTGCTTGAATAAAACAAGTGTCAGTGTGAAGTTGACTGGGAATCAGATGGTAATGTTTCTAAAATTAAATTGCAAACTATGTTCTCATCTCACACATCCCAGCATAGTCACTGCTTCAGAGATGCAGAGTAACTTGGAAGATTTGGGCATTAAAAGTAATGACTAACCTTTAGCATAGGGAACTCTTCTCAAAGAGGGGGGATGTTTTAAATCCATAAAAATCATCATGAAAACAAGAGAAACCCCTGACATTACCTGGTCACCTCAATCAGCATATCTCAGATTCCCTTTCCTTCACAGAAAAGTGACCCCAGGCCCTAATGTGTTCTGACTGGATATTACCTTCCTAAGAATATATGACGTAGAAAATCCTCTTTGTCTGTACTGCCTCTGTACAAGTTCTAGTTCTTTCCCTTTCTAATCAATGTCAGAACCTGAGATTATTAAGAGAGCCTCTCTCAATCCTTTGAACAACATATCTCCTTAGAGAATTATGAAAGAATATGTCTTATACATGTACTAGAAAATTTGCCTGGAACTATGCCTGGCTGACAAAAACCAGTGGTAATGAAACGAACATGTGTTTAGAAGTCAGAGAGACCTGAGTTTGAATCTTGACTCTGCTATTTCTAGTTGGATAAATCTCTGAGCCTCTAGCTCTTCATCTTGAAATACTTAACACTGATGTGTCACATATTAAGTTGGTCTATAGAAGCACTAACACATTATAGCTTTCCATTTTTGAATAATGGTCCTCTAGATAAAATACAAATGGAAAAACAGATGTGCCTTTGTAATCTGTCATTATATATTGATTATTGATTTGGGGAGTTGAGTAATTTGAAATTTACTTATTCCAAAATTTTACTGGTCGAGAAAGCCAAGTACTTCTGTCAGTTGTTGCATATGTAGAGAGCATTTTGGTGTTCTTTCACTGATGAAGTTCAGGGCACCTTCTAAATTTATGAAACATCCATTTAAGCAGCTGGTTATTCATTAAATAAAAATAAAAATGCACCACTTTTCCCTGGCAATGCTAATAAATGGGAACAGGTGATGATCCCAAAAGAGATTATGATTATAAATGAATGTATTGAAATTTTTCACTATTCTTATAGAGGCATCAAAATAAAAATACATAAAAAGTGAAAAAGGCACTCATGGAGCCCCTGGAATACACTGGGGACCCTAGGGTAATGGTTCACCTGCATGTCCCACTCCATTTAGATACCACATTCTAAATGGAAATTCACCAGGATCAAAACTAATATTCTTTCTGTATCACTCCTTAAATTTACTACCTGAAAATTTCTAGTTAGTAGCAATAGAGCAATTTCTAAAACTCAAATTCCAATCATTACTACATGAAAAGGCAACATTTTGTGACACTCCTGTTGAAATGTCTGCCTCTAACTATAGGGACCAAGCAATAATTTATGAGACAGGAACATGGGATTCTACTCATTTGACAAGTAAGGAAATAGAAATTAATTGGCTTGAAACTACACTAAGTGTTTTGACCTAAATGATCATATTTGATCAAAAACTCAAGATTCAATTTCCAGCTTCCCATCAGTAGTCAATACTTTTTTATTAGAAAGGTGCTTAGAAACTAGAAAACAAGTCAAGTCATTTGAATTTAGCAGTGCAACAACTGGGAGATGGTTTTCTGCTTTGCTCCTTATCCCTCACCTTACCCAAGTGACCAATGAACTTTTCTGCACCATTTTCTCTTTGCAGATGCCCACCACAGTCATGGAACTGAAAAGTTCCAGCACCCAGATGGCAAAGCAAGGTCAATAAAAAGGACAATACTTTCATTGTCAGCCAGACTCAAGAGTTGCTTTTAGAATTTAAGAGCAAGAGATGCTGAACTGTTATGAGTTGCTGTGATGATGCATAATTAGATGGTGATTTAACACAGAGCTAAAAAAAATAAAAATGACAGTAATCATGGGGGGAAGAATAAAATGCCAATGAAAGCAGTTAAATGAGCCGAAGTACCTGGTGTTTTTGTGATGTATATCTGTTAGTAATCTGTCAGACGGTAACAATAGAGGTAATTTCACAAATAACAGGGATTCATCAATTCACAATAGCACTCACTGGTGGTCCAAAGAAAAGGAATTGTATTTGGCTTATCAACTTAAAGAAATAGTTATGAAACTTGGGCCTAGCCTACACATTACGAAGTGAAATGGAGAACTGATCCTTAATCAGGAAAATTCAAAGCTGTACAAATCTGAGTTATAATGACTTTCAAGGTACATTATTGCTTTAGAGAAAGCTGCACAAAATTAAGAAAAGGTTAATAATGGTGTTTTATGGGTAAGACAGATAGACCACTTCCTGTCACCTTCAGAATACTCTCTGGCTGTTGCATTCCTCTCTAGCTTCACTTAAACATCCATCAAAAGCATTCAAAATTCTAGCCATGGAAAGTCATCCTCATTACCGCCATTGAGCTTAGCTTTTCCACACCTGTGCACATGTGATTTCTCCTAACATTTCACTAGTATAGCAACTTATCCCTCAATGTTAAGTTCAAGTGACATTTCTCCCAAGGTACTCCTGCTGACCCTGGTCTCCTTATCCTCCAGAATGCCCATAGATTGCTGCTCACCATTTCCATCCCACCGCATGGCATTCATCACTGTATAATAACTGGTTTGTAGCTCTTTCTTTCACACTAGCTGGGAGTTCCATAAGAGCAATGATTGCATTTCTTTGCTGTTTCCTCTGTCCTTGAGACGTAACACATGCACAATAAATGTTGATGAATGAATGAATGAATGAGAGAATTAAAGTATCAACAGTGAGAAAAATATGTATTGAATCACTCTCCCCACTATCATTCTCTTCCCAGTATCTATGAAAGACACATAAGGGAACTGTCCATAAGTTCCTCCTTATTCAAAAATTGCTTCTAACTCAAGGGATAATTTCAAAAACTTTTAAGAGTATATTGACTCAAAATGTCCCTACAACTACAGTGAATGAAAAATGGGAGAGTGATAAAAAAATACATGCAATATGACTTATCTTATTTAAATCCGGCATTTAAAAAGATTTATATTATATTCCATGATAAAAGGAGAGTAGCAATATAATCCTAGCTAATGATTTTCCTTTTTTCTGTTATTCAGCTGTCATTACATTTACTATATATGTTTAATTAGAAGTCGCTATAATTTTTAATGTGTTATATATATATATATGTTACATATATATATATATATATGATGTTGTCTTTCTCTGTTGCCCAGGCTGGAGTGTGGTGGCATGATCACACATTGCTGCAGCCTCGGATTCCTGGGCTCAAGCAATCTTTCCCAACTCAGGCTCCAGAATCACTGGGATTACAAGTTCACGCCACAGAACTGCTATAATTTAGAAAAATCTCGAAGTTGTTGAAACATAAAAATGTGAGACTTCTACTACTCTTTTTTTCTAAACCACAAGACATTTTTAAATCTCTTTATTTTCAGTATTACTATATAACAAACAGCACCTTGATTTCCCCAAAGAAAATAAAGTGCAACAGAAAAATGATCAATGTAGTAATTAAAAATCAAAGTAAAAAATGTTATAAGCCTTTAAAAAAGTCATAAAATGGTGTGTTTACTTGAAGAAAAGAGGATATTTTATGTGCATCACTATTATGGGAAGTACAATTTACAATTTATCAATATGAGCATGTAAAGAGAGATGAACAATCCTGCACTGATGCAAAATGATTATGCAAATAGAAAAGCTTTTAAAATTATTGCCTATAATCTTTCAACATAGGATAATTGGCTTTTCCCCTTTGCCTAAGTTGTCTTTAGTCCAGCAATTGTGTTTCAATTTTTTCCTTCTTAGTCACAACCAATTTATTTTTTCATTTTCCTTCTTTGGAATCATCATAATCTTTATACTCATTTAACCCCAGTGGAATGGTAGAATGATTACCCAAGTGAATCAGTTCTGGCTCAAAGAAATCATTTAACATTTCCTGAAGTAAAATGAATACAATTTGAGAGGATGGGGTGAGGGAGGCCACAGAACGCTGGAACAAGGGACTGAAGTACTGGGGGTTTCTTGTAATTGTAAGTACACAAAATCCATATGCTTATAGAACAAGCTGATCATTGCTTGGTGTGGCAAGATGGCATTTTACCATGTTTACTATACCCAACTTTCTTTTTTTGTCAATTTTATAGAAGTGGAGCCCTACAGAAGGGAAATCATAATGTAGAAACATAAAATGTTTATGCCTTAATTCAGAAAGCACAATTCATTCCAGATTTCAGTGCACAATGTGAGCACTTTATAGTACTTTATGGTGCTAAGGCAAGGACTATGGGTGCTTGTGTCCCACCTGAAACAAGATTAGGCAAACATCATTAAACTAGCATTGGCCTGCGGAAAGGGAAATGTTTTTCCTCTCTTCTCAACAAGCATATCATGGACTCCTACTGCAGAACATGCCCACAATCTCTCCATTCTTTCCATTCAGTTCCATTCATGGTTCCCAAAGACACTGCTGAGATAGCCATCTGAGGAAGTCAAGCCAGTGAATTCATTCCCTGGATGTTTGGACTTGAAACCAGTGAGAGCCAAGGCACTATCCCTTCAGGATCTAGCAAATATCAGCACTACGTTTTCATCCATGTGGCAATATCTGTTAGTGATAAGAGAAATGAATAAACATGAACTATAAAGGAGGCATTCCTCATTGTCCTTCCACTAAAAGAGGAAAACCACCAGACAGGACTTGTCTATGTAGGTCATTATCTTTCAGCTCTAACGACAGCAGTGTTGATAAGATCAGAAGCCCAACAGGCCTTCTTCTGATAGCTTTCCATTCCTCAGTCAATAGCGCCTCTATTCATCTAATGCTATTAGTCAGAAACCTGAAAACATCTCAAATCTCTTTTTCCATCATTTACTATATCCAGTCTAATTACAAGCCCAGTTGATGGTAAATCATAATTATCTCTGGAATCAAATTCCATCTGGAATACCACTACTCTGATTCCAGATACATATATCCCTCCCTGACATCAACAATAACCTCATAATTATTTTCCTTAAACCAATAAGCAGAATGAAACCCCATACTTATTTTATTCTCACACGCAAACAGAGCGATCTTTTCCAATGTATATCTAAAATCATGGGACCTTCTCCTCCACCTTATGTTTAAACTCTCCAGTGGCATCTTATACCAAACTACATAAAAACAAACATGCTTAAAATGGCGTATAAGATCCTAATTTGTTGACCCCTGCCTATCTATTTGGACCATCTTGCACATCAATACCATGCTGCCCAAACCTATAAATAGTAGGGGAATCCTTTTTAATCAATCAACTTTTCCTTATGAAGTGACTATGGTTCTTGAGTTCCCTTTGCTTCAAAGAGTTGCTTAGCCTGACCAGCATCACTGACTATAAAAGATATTCCATCACTCCTGTTGGTTACCAGGATGGATCTACCACACAGCCAGCTCCTCTGTTGGTACTACCGCCAAGGTATAGAAAAGAGTATAGTCTGCTTGACAGCCATTATGCTTTGTTTAAATACAATTTTAAATGCAGGAGTTTCTAAGTGTGTTATTCATGCCAGTGATTTCTGCAAAAAATAAACATTTTGTAAAACCGCTAAAAGACTTCACAAATTGAGCAAAGCCAAAAATTTTTCGCAGGACAAGAGGCAGTAGAATAAATTCTGAGAACTACCTAAAAGAACTACCTAAATTCACTCAGAGATGGGTACTCGTTAAAAGGGCAAACTCTTGAGTTTAATCCAATACCTACCATATTAGAATCTCTTGGGGCCAGGAACCTAGAATCCATATTTTAATAAGTACCTCAAGGTGATACTTTTCCACCTTAAATAAGTGAAAGTCAAATGAGAGAAGAGTTCCCAGGATCAGGCCCTCAGGAACATCATTTAGAGGCCCAGTAAAGAAGATGGAAAGGACAAGAGAGGTTATAAAAAAGGCATCAGAGACAGAAGATGAGCCAGAAGACAAGTGTCATGGAAGTCAAGAAAATGAGGTTTTTCAAGGAGAAAGAGGCCAACTCAGATGAATAATAATGTGTAGACTTGTAAGATGAGAACTTAATGTAACCCGCCTTCGGCTCCCTGCAACTTAAAAGTTTCTGTTTGATTTGGCAACATAGAAATAATTAATGACTTACTGTCACCAATTTCAGTCAAGTGCTAGAGATGAAAGTCATAATAGAGTGGGCTAAACACTGATTGAAAAGAAAAACTGAGAACAACCCAGTACCCATCAAAAGGAGAATACACTTGTAAATATGATCAATTCACCCTGTGAAATGTTATGTAGAAGTAAAAATGAACTAATTACAGCCACATTGTGCAATGTAGAAAAATCCTGATAATATAATGTGAGTAAAAAATTGTGTCCAAGAAGGCTACATTGAAGCAACAGTCTTCATGTAATTTTGAAAATAATTAGTATTAAATATTATATATTTTACATGTGAATAATTATTTGATAAAATAATTTTAAGGTAAAGGAAATAATAAACATAAAATGTCAAAACTTGTTCCCTCTGATGTCAGTTAGACAGAAGAATGCGTTTTTAAAATCTATTGCACAGCATGATGACTGTAATTAATAATAATGTAATGTGTATTTCAAAATTCCTAAGAGAGCAGGTTTTAAATGTTGACACACACAAAAAAAAGTATTTGAGAGATGGATATGTTAGTTATCCTGATTTAATCATTCCATAATGTATACACATATCAAAACATCATATTGTACCTCATAAATGTATACAATTACTATTTGTCAATTAAAATAAAATAAAAAGAAAAAAATACTTGGTCTCTCTTAGAGATGGTAATGTAGGGTAATCATATAAATAAACAGCACATAGAGATATGTAAACATGTGTTATTTCATTCCACATGTGTTTAAAATATCATTTCTATCACATGTATTTATTATATCATGCAAAAGTAAATATATGGGTTCTGTTTCTGTCATGACAGCCTAAGAAGCTCCTTGGAGTCCCTCCACCCCTGATGCTAGAAAAATTGGTAAAAAAAATTATGGAAAAAGAGCAGCCATTTAAAGTCTCTGGAAAGGATCCTAAGGGCATACAGCAAATGAAGAAATATTTGTTCAATAAAATCTACTAAAATGTGGTAAGAACAGCAAGAGCCTGTGGTTATTTCAACCAAGACCTATTCTTCCCATTCCTTCCACCCTCTCCTCCCCAGCTCCGTGAGATGGAAACTTCTCTCCAGGCTGGGACAGCCGAGAACACAGGGTTCTCTCTCCCACCCAGCTCCCAGTCAGAGGGCTCTATTCCCAGGAAATGTAGGGTTTCAGAATTTCTCATCATTCCCCCAGCTACCTGTTGTTGATTTTAAGTTCTAGGTGAGTATAGCCAAGAGGTGCATGCTCCCTTCTTCTGTCCAGTCCCTACTTACAGGAGGGAGGCTCTATATTGTGTTGGATGCCACTGAAAATACTGGGCCCCTAATCACCCTTACCCTGGTTCGGAGGTAGAGTTTATACACAGGGAGAGGCAAACCAAGAAGACTTGAGACCTCTGTCTGCCTCCAACGAATGCTCAACTCCTAAAGTGAGAGTGTGACTCAAAGAGAAGCACACCATTGTCGCCCAACTCCAGAGATTTTACCTAAGGGGAGAACAGGCAGAGAAACAGATATCCCCTAGCCTCTTTCCCATCACCAAAAAAACTGACTTCATTATCAAGAGAGTGTGGAAAAATTCAGGCCTAAAAGCATCCTAAGAAACAGTGGAAGTTGTGGTGAGAGGCAACTGGGAGAAGACTGGCAGATGCATTGTACATATAGGCTACACTGTCAGCCAGCTAGTTTGCCTAAGAGAACCAAGGAAAGACACAGCTGGGAGGAGCCCTCTTGTGATAAACAAAAACAACAACCCTCAAACATTGAATTCAGAAACTATCCCTTTAAAGGTGATCAAATTTGATTGGATAAGTCTGTGACACAATTTATACTCAGGGCATTGTTGAAAACATGAATCAACTACCAAAATTACTGTCATCCCAGAGTGGCTGTGAGCACACCCAAGCCTGAAGAGCAACATGAAAGGCTTAGGACTGCATGGGAAGAATAGATGCCACTATAGTAACATGGCCAGTTAGTTAAATTAAAAAAAAAAAAAAAAATAACAATAACAAGTCCCATAATGGGGTGACCAGTGCTGAGCTGCTACATTTTATAAAATGTCCAGATTAAGCAAAAACAAATGAGACATGCAAAGAAACAGGAAAACATGACCTACACACTGGGAAAAAAAATCAGGCAAAAGAAATTGCCTGTGAAAGGAACCAGATGTTAAATTTAACAGATCAAAGCCTTAAAAGAAGCCATTGTGGATAACTTCAAAGAACTAAAAGAAACCACAATTAAATGAGTAAAGAAATGTATAATCACAAGGTCACATCAAATAAAGAATGTCAATAAAGATGTAACAATTACTAGGAAGGAGGAAGGAGGGGGGAAGGGGGGAAGTCAGAATCCTGGAGTTAAAAAACACAACTGAAATGAAAAATTTATGAGAGAGGCTCAATAGTATATTTGAACTGGCAGAAGAAAGAATTAGCAACCTTGAAGATAGATTGATAAAAATTATGCAGTTCAAGGAAAAAGGAAGTAAGAAACGAAAAGAGCTTCAGAAAAATATGGGATATTAAGTCATCAACACATAAATAATGGGAGTACGAGAAGGATTACTATAAAACTACAGTAATCAAGATAAAGTGGTGTTGACATAAGGATAGGCAACAGAATTTAGAGTCCAGAAATAAATCCTCACATTTATTGATTTTTTTCACAAGGCTACCCAGACAATTCACTGGGCAAAAGAACAGTTTTTTCAACACAACTAGATGGATAGTCACATGGAAAAGAATGAGGTTGGACCCCTTTCTGATAGCGTGTATAAAAATTAACTCAAATTAGATCAAAGACCTAATTATAAGAGCTAAACTGTGAAACTCTTAGAAGACATAAAAGTAAATCTTTATGACCTCAGGTTTCACAATAGATTCCTAGGTATAACAGCAAAACCTGAATAACAAATGAAAAATAGATAATTTGCACTTCATTAAAATTTACAACATTTGTGTTTTGAGGAACACTATCAACAAAGTGAAAAAACAACCCACAGAATAGAAGAAAATCACTGATCACAGATCACCATAAAATACATGATAATAATGAAATTGAAATATTGCAAGAATTACCAAAATGTGATAAAGGGACATGAAGTGAGTGTATGCTGTTAGAAAAATTGTGCCAATAGACTTGCTCCATGCAGGGTTGCTACAAACCTTCAATCTGAAAAAAAAGCAGTATCTGTGAAGCTCAATAAAGCAAAAATGAGGTATGTCTGTATTTGCTTACTGTTTCAAACCTTTAAAAGTATTAACTTATTTAATCCTCAAAACAATCCTGTGAGGTAGGTATAATTAATTTCCCACTTTTTCAGATAAGAGAAAATGAGGCTTACATTAAATGAACTGCCTAACATCAGAAAACTAAAATTTGGAGGAGCCACCTCTCAAACAAAGGCAAAAGATCTAAATAAATCATTTAACCTAACCTTAGTATTATTACCTTAAATTCTTAGACTTATTTATAATAGTCTGTTAATCTGTTTTTATATTTCAAATAATATTCTAAATGAATAACTTTGTGTATAATTATTTATTATTTTTATACTTGTAATTCTCAATTAGAAGGTTATTTTACTAGATAAAGCAAAACTTGAATGGCATACATGTCTCTGACCATTTAGACTACAAAGCAATTGTCCATATATCATCCTCCTCAGATCGATTAAAATGCGTATTTGTGTAGTTTAAATGTATTCATAAATACTTGTCTTATTCTATAAAGATTTAAAATGACTTCCAGGAAAGAAAATAAATAATATCAATATATGAATTAAAAATGTCAAGACAAAAAAATCTAAATTAGATTAAAAGATCAAACCTCCAGATAGAAGCTTCTGGTCTTCTTGCAGGAGTGACTTTGAGCAGAGCCATGAAGTATATATGAACCATTAGCAAGCACATTCTCAGAGTAAATAGGGGTGCACAATATGAAATATCATATTGATCATATATGCCAGTGTGATTGCAGGGTTTATTTTTAGGAGTTTCATTTGGGGATTTTTTTTCCAGACTTCATGAGGCAGTTTTTCAGCTGTTTCTCATTGACGAATGATAGCTGGATGTGCCATTTAAAGCTTGTTGCTAGATATATCAAGTTTACTTTTCTGAGTGTTTTTATAAAATCAATTATGACAGTATCATTTCTCTGATTTAACATGCTTCTCAGAATATTTTTTCTTTATTTCAGTACATTTTTCCATTGTTTATTATCATGGGGAAATGAATCTGGAGAGCATTTTACACAAAATTGTCTGGTTTCTGGAACTCAATACATTTTATCGTGCTTGAAACATTTCATTGTACGTGCTGGTCATTTTGCTTTCCTCAAATATAAACTTATATTGATTCATGATATACCATGCTCCTTTTTCATTAGTCCAGCTAGGTGCACTTTCAGATTCTTTTTTCCAAAGTTTACTCTTTACAAAAGCATTAAATATAGCATGAGATGGAGTTTTGAGACTTGATCATAAAAGTAACACTTTTCAGCTAAGGATGCAGTTTCAGTTTTTATCATGGTCCACATTCTGAATATTGTATTTGTAGATTTGTGTCAACTTCCCCCATGTCTTTTCTCAAGAAATATATTACACTAATGCTGGTAACTTATAAATCTAGAATTATTAAGTGCAAAAATTATTTTGAAGAAGAGATATATGGCACCTAATGCCATCCTTAAGTGGGAACATAATGGAACTGTACAATTAAAATTTAAACCTGAAGCTGGAGAACCAGGTTACAAAGGTAAGAAACAAACTATTTTTCCCAGGAAACCAAATAACTTGACTTTAGGTCAACCTTGTGGAATGCAGTCAGGAAAACCAAAGTAAGAAATGAGATGCAACTGGCAGGAAGACACTGCAGGAAAAAAAGAAAAAAGGGGGCTCAGTAACTCCAGAGTAAGAAGAGGATAAAGGTACACATTGCCCCTTTATTACAAGGAAAGAAAAGCAATAATAGCAGATACCAAAGAGCCATAAGTTTAAATTGTTTTGTTGAGGATTGTTTTTTCCAAACTGAGTCAAGCCTCACAGCTGAGATGAAAAAGTTAGAAAAACGGCTAGTACATTGAAGAAGCTATCTTGGGGGCGGAGCAAGATGGCCGAATAGGAACAGCTCCAGTCTCCAACTCCCAGCGCGAGCGACACAGAAGACCGGTGATTTCTGCATTTTCAACTGAGGTACTGGGGTAATCTCACTGGGGAGTGCCGGACAATCGGTGCTGGTCAGCTGCTGCAGCCTGACCAGCGAGAGCTGAAGCAGGGCAAGGCATCGCCTCACCTGGGAAGTGCAAGGGGGAAGGGAATCCCTTTTCCTAGCCAGGGGAACTGAGACACACAACACCTGGAAAATCGGGTAACTCCCACCCCAATACTGCGCTGTAAGCAAACCGGCACACCAGGAGAATATATCCCACACCTGGCTGGGAGGGTCCCACGCCCACGGAGCCTCCCTCCTTGCTAACACAGCAGTCTGCGGCAAGCTAACCGCAAGGCAGCAGCGAGGCTGGGGGAGGGGCGCCCGCCATTGCTGAGGCTTAAGTAGGTAAACAAAGCCACTGGGAAGCTCGAACTGGGTGGAGCTCACAGCAGCTCAAGGAAACCTGCCTGTCTCTGTAGACTCCGCCTCTGGGGACAGGGCAGAGCTAAAAAACAACAGGGGAAGCAGCAGAGGCCTGTGCAGATGCGAACGACTCTGTCTGACAGCTTTGAAGAGAGCAGTGGATCTCCCAACACGGAGGCTGAGATCTGAGAAGGGACAGACTGCCTGCTCAAGTGGGTCCCTGATCCCTGAGTAGCCTAACTGGGAGACATCCCCCACTAGGGGCAGTCTGACACCTCACACCTCACAGGGTGGAGTACACCCCTGAGAGGAAGCTTCCAAAGTAAGAATCAGACAGGTACACTCGCTGTTCAGCAATATTCTATCTTCTGCAACCTCTGCTGCTGATACCCAGGCAAACAGGGTCTGGAGTGGACCTCAAGCAGTCTCCAACAGACCTATAGCTGAGGGTCCTGACTGTCAGAAGGAAAACTATCAAACAGGAAGGACACCTATACCAAAAGCCCATCAGTACGTCACCATCATCAAAGACCAGAGACAGATAAAACCACAAAGATGGGGAAAAAGCAGGGCAGAAAAACTGGAAATTCAAAAAATAAGAGCGCATCTCCCCCTGCAAAGGAGCGCAGCCCATCACCAGCAAAGGATCAAAGCTGGTCAGAGAATGACTTTGATGAGATGAGAGAAGAAGGCTTCAGTCCATCAAACTTCTCAGAGCTACAGGAGGAATTACATACCCAGCGCAAAGAAACTAAAAATCTTGAAAAAAGAGTGGAAGAATTGACAGCTAGACTAATTAATGCAGAGAAGGTCATAAACGAAATGACAGAGATGAAAACCATGACACGAGAAATGCGTGACAAATGCACAAGCTTCAGTAACTGACTCGATCAACTGGAAGAAAGAGTATCAGCGATTGAAGCTATCTTAAATGCTATCAATATCGTGAATTCCTATTGTACTTATTGTCTAGATATGCTAATTTAACATAAATATATATTGTCCTGATTTTTATCTAATTGTTTCATACTTAAACACACATACTTATACCTGTATGTTAGTATATTCTAATTTGATTGTAAATTTCTTGAGTGGGGAAATGATTTTATACTGATTTGACATATACAAGTTTTCAGCTCAGAACAAAGAAGATAACAGATAGTGCAAAATATTTGTTAAATTGAATTATGATGGGTAAAATATCTGATGAAATGTATGAAAAATGCCTTTCAGGAGATCTGACTTTCAGAAATGTAAAAGATAATACACTGTAGCAGCTTAAATTTAATCTTGATTATCCTGATGATGTCTTAGATATATATTTTCATTATAAATTTAAGGGCTTTAAGTTTTTAATTTTTTGTTAAATATGAGGGAAAATGCAGAAAGATTTAGTCAAAGAGGGACTTTTCATTGAAAGATTGTAGACAATCAGTTTGGATTGTTCGCATTTTTTAAAAAACCAACTTTCATAGCATACCTCATACAACCAGTGGACATAAAATTATTCAAGTACAGAAACAAGAGCTGCTATACCCAAAAAAGGATTTTAACTGCATTTCTCAAGAAGAGCAATGGCATTCATTCGCTTTCAGCTCTGACCCAACCTAGGAGTTCCTGTTCCATCAAAAAAGCCTCCCCAGCCCCGTAGGCAGGCAGAATGCTGATCATGAAGAACCCAAAGACGGCATGCAGAGAGCTCAGAAACAGAGCTTCAGGATCTGAAAACCCAAAGGGAAGTCACTCCCAGGGTAGTAAATTATCAATACTAGAGACCAGCAGATAACAGAAAGAAATCACAGAAGAGCTGCATCCTTTCAACAGGTTAGTGAGCAGTATATTTATAATTTAGGTTTAAAGCTACTGTATACCAATGGTCTCATCTTTTTTTTTTCTTTTTTGTGATTAGTAATAAGGACCTGGATCTAGAGGAGGGCATAGCCCCATGAAAGACAGCACAATACAAGGATGGTTTAAGACACACTTAAGATTATTCTAGACCAGGGCCAGCTAAAACAAAGACACAAATTGAGCCCAACCAGAAAAGAGACAAAAATATTAGTTAAAAGATATTATTGTTCATCATATACAAGTATCCTGAAGTGGACGTATTGTAGTGTGGTGGACTGAGTACACTGCGCAGACAGAGTTGGCTCAGATCCTGGCTCTGGGGCTTTCTATTTGATCCTGGAAACAGAAAACTAACCATCCTGTGTCTCAGTAGCACTTACTTCACATGCTGTGAAAATTACATGCAGTTATTTGAAAGCCTGTACTCTGGTAAGTGGACAGCAAGTAGTACCTATTCTTATTATGTTCTTTATCCTGTTGTTATAGTTATTCTTCTTTTGAGACAAATCAATAGGATTTTGTTCATGGTTCTCATTCTCTAGTGTCACTTCAGTTCCTTTCAAAAATGCTTAAGTTTTCTTTGTAAATCCAGAGTTAAAGAAACATCTCCAGTCCAAAGTGAAGAAACAAAATGACTAAGTAAATCCTACTCCATAGAGGGGGCCTAACAAACCAGTGCCTGTTCTGGGATGCTGTTGAAATAATGGCAGGGGTTTTCACTATTTTTCTCAGCCTTTGTCTTGATAATTGTAAGAATCCAGGAGGCCGGTGATGATTACTGGAAGGCGTAGCAAAGGTACCACTGTTTTATTACAATTTTTAGATCCAAGAACATTAGACATCAGAATCTTTAAAACACCCCGTGTAGAGGGCTCAATATCAACTATGTAGTGAATGTTATTTCATCATTGAAGAATGAAGGAAAAGGAAATTATACAGGTCAATCAATTTCAAAATAATCATGTTAATTATTATATAAAATCATGCACTTGTTTCTCTTCAAATGATACTAAATAAAGCTAAATCCTAGACTCTATAGTAAACAGCGTAATATGAATTACAGCAAAACACTTAAGATTCAGATCTGACACTTTTAAGCCTCTAATTGGCATACCATTCATTTGATAAATGAAGTTGCTCAATTACTGTTACTTGCTTTGAACTGGTGCTACTTTAGGAGACACAGTTATCAGAAACATTTGACTGTCACTGCCACTAAGTACATGTTATTCACTTTTGAGAAGGGGAGTTAGAAGATCTGGAGCAAAAATGCCAGACGGTCAGCATCACTGAACCCCTCGCATCTCTACACTCTGCCATCACCTGCTTCCACCTTACTGTCTCCTTCCAAAAGGCAGCGATGTTCCTGCAATGAGTTATTTGGGCTCAGTGCATTGTAACCCTGAACTCTAGGAAGACTCTTTTCTCTTCTTGATCTGTTTGGCTTAACATGCGCATCGAAAATGAAATAAAATAAAACAAAAACAAAGAAGTAACATAAGGTCCTAGAATAAATACTAGACCACAGTTATCATAAAGAAGAGTTCGGCTGGGCACGGTTGCTCACACCTGTAATCTTAGCACTTTGGGAGGCCAAGGCAGGCAGATCGCTGGAGCTCAGGAGTCTGAGATCAGCCTGGCCAACATGGTGAAATGCCAGCTTTACCAAAAATACAAAAAAAAAAAAATTAGGTAGGTGTGGTGGCACACACCTGTAGTCCCACATACTCAGGAGGTTGAAGAAGGAGAATCACTTGAACCCAGAAAGTCAAGGCTACAGTGAGCCATGGTCACGCCACTGAATTCCAACCTGGGCAACAGAACAAGATCCCATCTCAAAAAAAAAAAAAAAAAGAGTTATGTTTTCTACTGTGTGTACATGTGTGTGTGTCAACAGTGGGGATTCTGCTGGTGATTTAACTACTCTCTTTAAGTACTATTCATGCAACTATGTTCCCATAGAACATTCTACTCTGTCTTCAAATTTGTTTACACATAAAAATATGTGTTTTCAGATTTAATTTGTGATGTATTTTAATAAGTGTATATCAAAAGAATCACCTGGTTAAATGCCAGAAGACTGATTGCTTACTGCCCAGTTACTTGGGCTGTCAGAAATTCAATGCAGGGCCACTTTTTCCGTTCCTGGAAATAGAGTTGGCAACATTATCACTTTTTAGAATTACCTATTTGTTCAAGATAGTGTATTTTCACTATGCCAATTGTAATTTGATAGAGAAAATGACATTTGGTTTCAAAATTTCTCAAATCTAGCAAAGATTTCAAACACTTCTAACAACAAGTTTAAGAACAAGAAAAAAATGACTGAAATAACTTACTTCCACACTTTGCACAGGTTTCTTGCAGAAGTTAGAACTAAGAAGCCTTTTCCTTAAAAATTATTCATTTGAAAAGTTTGAACAATTGGGTGAAAATGATTGACAGAATGTTTCCTTCAAAATAAGTGACTGCCACATATAGCTCAGTGCCATTTACAGGGAAAGTCCTTAATAAATGCCTGTTGATGGATGTATATATTTTAAATACATATTCCATTAGCATCACTGTTCCACATTCTTTGCACCATAATGCTCCAATTAAACATGAAGTGGCAGTATTTTGCAATTGTGGCTTCGGGTTCAATCATTTAGCCAGTCAACATTTATTAAGTTCCTGCTATGCATTTATTTATTCACTCAATGCCTGCAGTATACTAGGCACTGGTCTTAGCTTGGGAGACTCAACAGTATATCCAATTGACGATTTCCATTTCCTCCAGAAATCTGCAGACTGGTGATGACAGAGAAGAAATAAACAAGGAAGCAAATACATACATTTATAAGACGATTCAAGTATTGCTAAGTGCATAAAACCAAATAATGAGATACAGTTTGACTTGAAGGAGAGGGAAGACCTACTTTTGGCACCAAAGACAGAAAAAGTTTCTCTGAGAAACTGGCTTCTGAAATAAATGCAGTTAGCCATTCAAATACTTGGAGAAAGAAATTTCCAGGTAGACAGAAGAATTAGGGTAAAGGCATGGGAATGAGAATGATTTTAGTTACACTGAGTAACAAAAAATATATATATGGCTGAAGAAAATGATAAGTATTTTGATTATATCTTAATTGCAATGAGAAGACATCTGAAGACTCTCTTAAGTCCAGTTTATTAAAGAATCCTTTGCCCACACAAAGCACCCACTTTAAAGATATAGTTAATGAGTTTTAGCAAATGTGTATAGTCAGTAACCACCACCCCAGCATCATAATTAAAATATAGAATATTCCCATCACTCTAAAAAGTTGCCTCATGCCCTTTTGCAGTCAATCACAAACCACTGGAAAACACTATAATTCTGTCATGTAAATGGAATCATAAAGAATGTCAAATAAATCAAATCGTACAGTATACAGTATGCAGTCTTCTGGCTTCTTTTACTTAGCATAATGCTTCTGAAATTTGCCCATCTCTTTGCATGTTGATTTTGAAATTCTATTGGATATCTAACAAGCAGTGTTGACTCAGCAGCTAAATATAGAAGACTAGACAAAAGATTACAAGTATTGACAATGATGTGGAGAAAAGGAAACCCACGTTGGTGGGAAGTAAATTGGTACACCTATTACAGAAAACAATATGGAGCCTCCTCAAATAATTAATAGAACTATTCTATGATCCAGCAATCCCATTTCTGGTTCTATACACAAAGAAAATGAAATCAGTATCTTGAAGAGATATCTGCACCCCCGTGTTCTTTGCAACATTATTCACAATAGTCAAGATACGAAGTCAACCTAAGTGTTCATTAATGCATGAATGAATAAAGAAAATGGGTGAATATACACAATGTCATAGGAACTTAACTCTTGTTTACACCAATTAGCTTACGGTAAAATTATTTTCATTAGGCGCTGTTTTGCTTAAAGTTGCACTTTCCAAGAACCTATTGACAATGTTAAGTGAGGACTTTCTATGCAAGTCTGGAGTTCAAGGCAAAGATCAGATCAGGAGAAAAAATCCTGAAGTCTAAATAGTGTTTAAAACCATGGGATTAGGTGATGTCACCAAAGGAAGAAAAATGAAAGATCAAACCCTGGGGTCCTACACATGTTAAAAAGAGGTGAAGGAGGCAGAGATTAAGAAAAAATATACAGTGAAGATGAAAGAAGGTAAGTAAGAAGCCCAAAGAAGAAGGCATTTCAAAAAGGACAGGATGGTCAACTGTGCCAGATATGAAGTAGAATGAGAACTTGCCATTGATTTGTCAAGCTAGAAATCACTGATTACCTTAATAAGTGCAGTGTTAATGGCCGTGTGCCAGACATTGAAAAATGCTTGGCAAAACTATGGAGTCAGTAAAAAGATCAGTGGTTACCAGGGATTATACAGAGGGAAAATCAACAGGTGGAGTACGGAAAATTTTGAAGACAGTAAAAACACTCTATGATGCTATAATGGTGGATACATGTCATTGTACATTTGTCCAAGTTCATAGAATGTACAACACCAACAGTGATCCTTAATGTGAACTATAGACTTTGAGTGACAATGATATGTCAATGTAGTTTCATCAGTTACAATAACTGTGCCATTCTGGTGGGGATATTGATAATGCAAAAGGCTGTGAATAATGGGGAGAAGTGGGGCAGGGGGTATATGGGAAATCTCTGTACCTTCCTCTAAATCTTGCTGTGAACCTAAATTTGCTCTAAAATAAGTAGCACCTTTAGTTTTTAAAAAGTGCTTGGAACGCCACCGTAAACAAAGCAGAAGTAATCATACACAGCCTCTTGGAAATTACAATCTAATATGTGTGCCTTCTGTTTGGTTCTTTATTGACTGTATACAGCGATTGGGAATTGAACATGTAACTAACTGTTCAGCAGAAGAGTTTAGAATTCTGGAGGAAATTTGAATTCTTTGGTTCTTCCTCTTTTCCCCTCAACAAAATTTTAATACAATTTCACTAAGGAAAATGGAACATTATCATCTTAATGCTAATCATGGTCGGGGGTAAATAATCACTTTCCTTATATTTAAAAAGATATTTATTCTTTTATGAATTAATAATTCAGAATGTGTTTGAAGACATAACCAATTAGCTGTAGTAATTTGCATTTTTATGTTTTTTCGTTAGTTTCCTAAGTTCTTTTCCCTGGTTTCTATAATAAAAATGCTATCTTTCAAAGGTGAATAGCTTTTTTGTATTGGCTTGGTAATGAGTTTTCCTTAATTATCATTTGGCCAATTTTATAGATTTCAAAGAAAATATAGCTATTAGCATTGAAAGACTGGCAAGCCCATGTGTATTAGGCAGGGTTCTCTAGAGAAACAGAACCAACAGGATATATATATAAAGAGATTTGTGATAAAGAATTGACTCATGTGGTTATGGAGGCAGGCAAGTCCCAAGATCTTCAGGGTGAGTCAGCAAGCTGGAGACTGACTTAGGAGAGTCAATGATGTTTCAGCCTGTCTGAAAGCCTGAGAACCAAGAAAGCCAATGGTACAATTCTTAGCAGCAGCAGGCTCGAGACTGAGGAAGGGCCAATATTTCATTTTGAGTCTGAAGGCAGGAAAATTAAAAAAAATTGATACCCTAGTTTGAAGGTATCAGACAGAAATAATTTTGTCTTGTTTGAGGGAGGGTCAGTCTTCTTGAACTAGCCAAGCCTTCAACTGATTAGATGAGGCCCACTCACATTAGGGAGGACAATCTGCTTTACTCAGTCTACTAACTCGGGGGTTAATCTCATCCAAAAACACCCTCGTAGAACACCCAGAGTAATGTCTGACAAAATAGCAGAGCATCTCATGACCCAACCAAATTAACATAAAATGAATCATCACACTGTGTGATACTTTCATTCTTTAGCTTGGTGGCAGAATGTTTTTTCCATTTAAATGTATTCAGTAGATTTTGTTGTTTGTTGTTGTTTTTAGACGTTGTTGTGGTTGCTATTTTATTGCTTTTGCTAAGCTTTTATATGAATTGAACACGGACCAATATTCACCAAGCATCAACTACAAACTCCACCAAGTGTTGTATACTTAACTTATTTAATCCAAACCTCACTGGCATATTCCCTCCAGGGCATTTCAGGAAGGCAAATGACAAATGAGAGTAAGACACCACACAAGTGAAACCATGCATCATAAAATTATTTCTTGCACCAAGCGCACACAGATTTTTATTCTCAGGCCTGACCCACCAAGGGCAAAAAGGACTGAGATAGAGATGTGTGTGGTATCGTATAAATCTAACTGACAAGCTTTTAGAACATAAATCCATTATTGTCATTAATAAATGTTAGTTAAGTATACTGGAAACACCATTAACCATCTGTCGTTTAATTGTTAATTGTTCAATAAACAAGCTTTCACTCTGAGTGGTATCTTCAAGCAACACAGGGGTTTCCTCTAATCACCTGGTTTATTAAAACTTGTGAAGGTGGGTTGTAAAAATTTACAAATTTATGTCAACAAAATAAGTCTCATGGTTCTCCACAGCAGCATAAAGGGAAAGAAGAGAAACAATGTATAAACTAAAACAAAAACTGAAAAGAATACATTCCTTCACAAAATTAACTCAAAATGGAAGGTAGGCCTAATTATAAATCACAAAACTATAAAACTCTTAGACAATAACATAGGAGAAAACCTATGTAACCTTGGATATGGTAATGACCTTTTAGACACAGCACCAAAGGCACAATCCATGAAAAAAATAACTGATAAGCAGGACTTATTAAAATGTAAAACTTCTGCTCTGTAAAACACATCATCAAGAGAATGAGAAAACAGCCACCAGCTGGGAGAAAATATTTTCAAAACACATACCTGATAAATAACTATCATCCAAAATATACAAAGAATTCATAAACTCAACAATAAGAAAACAAATAACCCAATTAAAATGGGTTAAAGATCTGAACAGACACCTCACCAAATATGATGTACAGATAGCAAATAAGCTTATGAAAACATGCCTCACAGCATATGTCATCAGGGAGACACAAATTAAAACAACAATGAGATACCACTACACACCTATTAGAATGGCCAAAATTCAAAACACTGACAACACTAAATGCTGTTGAGGATGTGGAACAACAGAAACTCTCATTCACTGCTGATGGAAATAGCAAATGATGTGGCCACTTTGGAAGACAGTTTGGTGGCTTCTCCCAAAACTAATTGAATTCTTACCACATAATCTAGCAGTGATGCTCATTGACATTGACCCAAAGGAGCTGAAAAATTATGTCTGCATAAAAACCTGCACACAGGTGTTTATAACAGCTTTATTCACAATTGCTGTATTAGTCCATTTTCATGCTGCTGATAAAGACATACCCAAGAGTGACTAATTTATACAAGAAAAAGGTTTAATGTCCTTACAGTTCCACATGTCTGGGGAAGCCTCACAATCATTGCAGAAGGCAAGGAGGAGCAAGTCACATCTTACATGGATGGCAGCAGGTAAAGAGAGAGAGCACTTGTGCAGGCAAATTCCCATTTTTAAAACCATCAGGTCTTGTGAGACTTATTCACTATCACGAAAACAATGCAGGGAAGACCTGCCTTCATGATTCAGTTACCTCCCACCAGGTTCCTCCCACAAAACATGGGAATTTTAGGAGTACAATTCAAGATGAGATTTGGGTGAGGACCCAGTCAAACCATATCATTCCACTCGGCCTCTCCCAAATCTCATGTCCTCACATTTCAAAACCAATCATGCCTGCCCAATAGTCCCCCAAAGTCTTAACTCATTTCAGCATTAACTCAAAAGTTCACAGTCCAAAGTCTCATCTGAGACAAAGCAAGTCCCTTTCGCCTATGAGCCTGTAAATTCAAAAGCAAGTTATTTACTTCCTAGATACAATGGGGGTACAGGCATTGGATAAACACAGCCTGTTCCAAATGGGAGAAATTGGCCAAAACAAAGGGACCACAGGCCCCATGCAAGTCCAAAATCCAACAGGGCAGTCAAATCTTAAAGCACCAAAATGATCTCCTTTGACTCCATGTCTCACATCCAGGTTATGCTGAGGTAAGAGGTGGGTTCCCCTGTTCTTGGGCAGTTCTGCCCCTGTGGCACTTCAGCCTCCCAAGTGGCTGGGATTACAGGCATGCACCGTCATGCCCAGCTAATTTTTGTGTTTTTAGTAGAGACAGGGTTTCACCATGTTGGCCACACTGGTCTCAAACTCCTGGCCTCAAGTGATCCACCTGTCTTGGCCTCCCAAAGTTCTGGGATTACAGGTGTGAGCCACCACACCTGGCCAATGTTTGGCTTTCTTAGACTTCCTCTTCTTAACACCCACACTACTCCGAATACTAGGTCTTTATTTTCTTGAATGCCCCCCACAGGTCTGTCACCAACAGTCTTGCCACAGTAATAAACAGCACCAAAATCTCAGTTGCCTAACACACACAAAGGTCTGATACATGTCTGAACAATATCCTCACTGCAAGCGCTCAAAGATGACTCAGGGATCTGCATGCTTCCACCTTGTGATACTCCCTCTCGCACATTCCCGGACTCCCCACAGCAGGGGAAGAGAACACGAGAGGATTCTACGCCACAAATGAAATGCTTCAGCATAGAAGCAACAGTCATCTTACCACCCAAAGGCCAGAACCCACTGCACGGGTGGCAGGGAAGTGTCCTTCTCTCATGTACCAGAAAAGGAGCATCAGAAATGGGTGGGCACTAGAAGTTTCTATATACTAGTCGTAACTAAACAGTGCCCAAGCTCTCAACCTTTCTTACTCTGCAAAATTTGCCCAGAATCTGAATTGCAAAGGTGACAAAACTTTATCATTCTCACACTTCTGTCCCCTCTTGACATAATTAGCAACTTAAGTAAGAAGAAAGATCTTGTCCTGGATCCTCTCATACCATCAGACAGGACATCTTTGATCACTTCTATGATTTTTTCCATGTCATGACTCTTCTACTCTAAGTTGAACTCTTTTCTTCTCAACTTCAGACTCATATCAAATGTCTGCTTGATAGCTCCATTTGTGTGGCTAATAAATATCTCAAACCAATGTGTCCCAAAATGAACTTTTTAACTTTATGCAAAAATCTGCTCCATCAATCTCAATTGATGGTGACTCCATTTTTCTAGTTGCTCAGGCCAAAACCTTGGTGTTATCCCTGATTTCTCTCTATCACACCCACATCCAATCCATCTGGAAATTCTTTTGACTCTAACTTCAAAATATATGCATGGCTGACATAAACTGAGCAAGTCATCATTTTGGTGTTTTAGTGCCTCTTCCACAAGGGAAACTCTCTGGTATATATTAATACATGACGCAAATATCTTCACACTCTTGCCTCCTTCTATACATTCATCCACAAGCCTCTTCCCCAGACCTTTGTCCTGGATCTGCTCATCTTGCTCCTTCCAGAACATGATCAACCAGCTAAGTCATTTACCACTACCCATCCGTCCACATTCATTCTTCCCTTGGGCAATTTGTCTTCTACACAAAATGAATATAAATCCCAAAATTGTGCCCACTTGGAAAATTAACCTTCCCCACTGTCTTTCAGGGACACCTGGAATGGGGCTGCAATGTACCCAGCAGCCAGTGTTGACATTCACAAACATGCCAGGACAACCCATCCATGAACCAAGCTTGGATTTTTCTCACCTGTCAGCTGGCCATAAAAAACCCCATGAGGTCTAGATGTGAACCAGAGAGAAGGTGCTGGTGCAACTGTGATAGGTGGCATGGGAATTTGGATTTCTGTTCTTGCAACCTACCTATACTCTCTTCCTTCCAAAGCCTGATACCAGATGTACTCCTTTCATGATATGATAGATTATTCATGCATCCAACTTTGTGAGTCTGACAGTACCCAGCACATGATAGGAAGTTCTAGCCTACCACTTTCTGTCCTCTGCTAGGGTCATAACATGACAAGATCTGTTTTTCAAGGGATATGTGGTTCTCTGTTGCAGATAGCATGCACTTGCTCCAGAAGACTAGGAATACTCCACGACTCTCCTGTTGGAGTTTGGCACTGGTTTCAGTGCAGCATTCTTGTCTCCCACAGATATCTCTAATACTGTGAGGTCTTCCAGATCATTTTGCCCAAGAAACATGTCTGCTTGTGCCACAGCCTGGATGTGCTATGGAGGACTTTCTTGCTCTGGACCCCACTCAAAAATAACTGGTTTTCCCATCACCCCGTAAAATGGTTGGAGTAGTATTTACAAGTGCAAAATATGCTGCCTCCAAAACCTGAGGAAGCTTTCCAAGTTCTATACTTCTTCCTTAGTTATTTGGTGAACCCCTGAATCTGTAGAGTTTAACTCCCACTCTCTGAAGCACAGCCATCTTACTAAACCATCAAGAGTGCTTGCTACTTGTAGTTCCTGTGATGGTTAATTTTATAGGTCAACTTGAGTGGGTTACAGAGTGCCCAGATATTTGATTAGAAAATATTCTGAGTTTGCCTGTGAGGATGTTTCTGGGTGACATCAACTTTTAACTCAGTAAACTGAATAAAGCGGATTGGCCTCCCCAGTGTGTGTGAGCCTCATCCAATCCACTGAAGGACTGAATAAAACAAAAAGGGCTGAGTAAGGGAGAATTTGTTCTCTCTGCCTGATTGCTTTCACGTTGGAACTTTGGTTTTCTCCTGCCTTTGAACTTGTACCCAGACTTGAAATATATCACCAGCTCTTCTGGGTCTGTGGCTTACTGTAGATCAAGGAGTTTCTCAGCCTTCATAATCACTTGAGTCAATTCCAGTCAATCAATGAGTCAATCAAACCTATTGGTTTTGTTTCTCTGGAGAACCTGACTAATACAAGGTTCTACTATAAACTTGCAAGTATTATGCACTCCAAGAAACACTTATAATGGTACCTTTTTTTAAAATGTCAGGTCAAGAAAGAGACCATGAAAGAAAGGAAAATGGTTTTCTCTTACTTTTTAAACAAGAATTCCACTTTTTGTAACTTTTAAGTTCAAGGGTCCTTGTGCAGGTTTTGTTATGTAGGTAAACTTGTGTCATGGGGGTTTGTTGTACAGATTATTTCATCACCCAGGTGTTAAGCCTGGTATCTATTAGTTATTTTTCCTGATCCTCTCCCTCCACCCTCCAAAAGGCCCCAGTATGTGTGGTTCCCCTCTATGTGTCGATGTGTTCTCATCATTTAGCTCCCACTTATAAGTGAGAACATGCAGTATGTGGTTTTCTGTTCCTGCATTAGTTTGTTAAGGATAATGGCCTTCAGCTCCATTCATTTCCCTGCAAAGAACATGATCTCATTCTTTTTAATGGCTGTAGAGTATTCCATGGTGTATATGTACCACATTTTGTTTATCTAGTCTATCATTGATGGATTTATGTTGACTCCATGTCTTTGCTATTGGGAATAGTGCTGCAATGAACATACACGTGCATGTGTCTTTATAACAGAATAATTTATATTCCTTTGGAATCCTACATTTTTCATTTGCACCAAACCCTGCCACTAGATTCTTCAGTTCTGAAATAGTATCTCCTAATGTCAGTCCACAGAAGAAGGCAAGCTTCTTAGCAATGCTGATGTCCCCTCTGAATGGTATATCCCTTATGACTTTGGCAGAGTGTTTCCTCCCAAGGAAGATAGTCAGCTGGTAAGTGTTCAAGTATCCCATATTAGACTACTCTTTACATGCCTGCTTCTCTGTACTCATTTTTCCTTTTCTCCACAGTCTGCCCTGGCTGTTCTGGTATGTCTACTTCATTTCATATGGACCATCACTTTTTCCAAGCTTCCTGATCTATCCCAGAGGTATATTAGAAATCATCTCCTGGGTTCCTTTTCAGGGTTCCAAACGCTGTATCACAAGAACATGCCCCTGTATTGACAATTCTTCCTTACCTACCTTTAGTCTCCCCTGTTGATCCAGCACCCCCATATCCACTCTCAGTCATTCTCTTCACTGATTTGGGTGAACCAAGTCCATCTGCTCCTTTGGTAGTCCCAATACCCACCCAGTTGAGTCTTGCTGAGATATAGCCCTGGTAATTGGTCTGGTGACCAGGAGGAAAATAGGGGAAGATCCTAAGAAAACCAGGATTGTCTTATAAAGCACCTACTTTATTGGAGGTTTCTGCACTGTCTTCAAGTAAAGGGGAGGGGGGTGGTTCGTCTTCCAATAAAGGGGGAAGTCCATAAGTTTCAGAGAAATTGTCAATTCAGGGTGCTCTTGTGTATCTACACAGATAACATCCCAAATCTCAGGGTACACTCTTTCCCTATCAGGCTCTGACTTTGGTCTAGGGCATAAAGGTTAAACCCTGTTGAATGCAGTCAAATATCAAAAATCAGACTCATGATCAGACTTGCTATTCAAGAATTAGCCTCCTAACAGCTCATCTACATCACTCAATGTGCAAAATTCACCTGTTTGTTACTCAAACCTCATAGCCTCTCTGTTCCAAAGCTGTCTTGATAACAGCCCTATCCTTGCAATAACCCATGCTCAAAACTCAAAGTATCTCTTTTAATCCCTCTCTTTCTGAAAAGGTAAAATCATCTCACAATTTTGCACTTCTGTGACTTCCATGTGTAATTCCTCAGTGCCACTTTTGCAATTTTCATTGTCATCACTTCCATCACCCAAAGTCATGCATGTTCCCTTCTATTGATTAGAACCTCCTCACTGGTCTTGCTACCTCTAGATAACCTTCATATTTATCTTGTATATTAACATCAGATTAGTCCTCCAGCAGCCAATCTATATCATATGATGAGACTTGTCAAAAACTGTCAACAATAAAAACTAAAGTACAATCCCTTTAGAGAGCTAATCAGTGTCCTCTGTGGCCTGACTCTACCCTGGCATTACATAATCTTCCCTTTTATTTTTTACAATTACTTCCCTTTGTACATCACTCTTCCTAAATTGTGTGACCTTACTACCCATCCTCTCCTCACCCTTTCCTCCCACTGTTTATCTACTGACTCTATTAGCTTGTGTGGGAAATCCACTTACATTCATCCTCCATATATGCAGTCTGGTGAGGAATAGAACTCTATGGTTAAATGGCCAGACCCTAGAGCCAAACTGCACCACTTACTGGCAAGCTATTTAATCTCTATGCCTTGGTTTTCCTTCATGAAAAAATGGGTATCGGGGCAGAAGTGAGAGAATAATAGCATCTACCTTATAGGGTGTTTGCAAGAATTAAATGAGCTAATTAATGATTAAGATAGTCCAAGCCTAATACTTGGTTAGTTAGCAATTAACAGAGGTTGACTATTCATATTAACTATCACCTCCTTCTTATAGTCTTCCCTGATCCCTCTAGTAAAAATAACCTCTTCCTTCTCCCAGTGATTTTTTTTTCCTTCTCTAATGATTTTTATCACTTCCTCACATGGGGTATTTATTTTTATAGACATTCTATTTTGTCTGTAGAATATAAGTTTCAGTTCATCATTGTTCCTCCAGACTCAATAAATTTCATATACTTAGCATTAAATTGAATGAAGAACTTGTTGGTTGTCAGATGGAATGTAACTGTGCTGAGAGGGGTAGGCTTTTTTTTTTCCACTCTTTGTTAGAAGTTATCTTCACTGTCACACCCTGAAGAAAATTTCATCAAAATAAAGGAATATCTGCATGTCCCATTCCTGCCTAGATTCTCTTTTGCATTTATTATTTCTCACCAAATATAAGCTATTTGCACAAAATAGCCATGACAATGAACTATTAAATGGAACCAACAAACTTTCTCTCTGCTTCCCACTCTTTGTAAGCACCACAGCAAACAAGACAAACCTTAACGAAGATCCACAGAGGAGAGACTTCTGTGGTTGCCTTCTCCTCCTTGTGAATTCCATAGCATGGGTTGTGACTCAATAACGGCACTTTTATTCTGCTTCCACATTTGGACATTAATACACAAGTCTTATCATACTCACTCCTTTGCTATTAAAATGGAAGCTCCTAAGATTCTCGACAACCGCTCATTTATTTTTGTATCCCCTACAGTGCCTTGCACTGTGCTGAAAATAGAACGAATCGATACTATACATTTGAAACACAGAAAAAGGAATCTTGATTTGTGAATGTTGAAATTCAGTGAGAGTGTAGGAAGGATAACATTATCTGGAAAGAAAGCCAAATAACATAAAAACAGTGTTGAGCTATATATGAAATAATCCAGCACTCAAAAAGCAACATTCTGAGTCTTTACCATAAAAGTTCAAAAGTTTTCTACTGTAGCCTAGTGAAGAAACATGAAATTAGGAGTTGAACTGAGTTTTGAATATGTGTCTACCATTCATTAGATATTTAACATTGAACATATTATTTATACTTCCTGGGTTTCAGAACCTCTTGTTGAGAGTGAAAGGAATGTTCATCTTGTAGCCTTGAGTCAAGACTTAATTGAGGAAACATATAAAGGTATCCTGAATAAGACTCAGGATATAAAGCATATACAGTAAGTGACTAATCATGCTAGTTCTGTTGAATATGACTTGATACATGCTAGTATGTAAAAAAGTAAACAAAGCAAGCCCAGCTCATCTCTCAGGAATAGTCAAGAGAGATGACATCAGCCATTAACTGAACAAAAGGAGATGAAATGAAGCAAGACAAGATAGTAAGCACAGGCCTTTGTGAATACTGGGAAAAGACCAGGCTCACGTGCTGAGTATGATGCAAGGCTTCTCTGTCTCTTCTTTTAAGTCCTGCAAAACATTTAAGATATAAAATGGGAATTGATTTTATTGGAACAATTCACAGAATAATTAGACCAGAAAATGTGTATTTCACTTTTGCAGAGATGATTTTTAAGAACAGTCATAGCTTATATACAGTCCCTCATGGAAAAAAAGAATCACCTAAGTGAAATCTTGATCGACGACCACAGAGGAGGAAACTAGAGAAGGGATGAGTGTCCATTCCAATTAGTAACATTAAAGTAGCTTCAAAAGTAGCCCCCAAAGGGATTCTTAAGTTCTTCAAGCAAAGTGGGAGAGCAAACAGAACACACAGAAGATTTGCTGTTCTGCGTGTGCCCTTAGCCAATGCCCTTCCTTCCCCACGCCCCTAGCTGTTGATTCTTGGGCCTCTGTGATTCATGAGAGCATCATCATGGAAACTGGAGGCCACATCAAAGAAAATGGTTGCACCCAGGAAATCATCGACACTAAGTTTTTACAATTTGAATGATCTAAGCACCCATACTACCACTGATGCCACCTCATCTAACTTGTCCAACTCTCTTCCATCACTACTATCCCTTGTCACCAAGCCATGACTGCTGCAGAGAGAGCCAGAACGACAGAATCCAAAGCCCTCAAGAGAGTGTAGTTTCCACTCACTGGTTTTCCAAGGGCTTAGTGGTACTTCTGCCCAAATCCAAAAATCATAGACCTAGAAACAATACTTCAATGGAGGAGAAACAAAACCGTCCAAATACCTCCTGCAATATGATATGCCAGGGGTAAAAAGTGATTATGAAAATCCTTGGCATTACAGTCAGTGGAATGATACACCCAATATACTGAAGGATGTATGTCCAAAAGAAAGTTGGACTTACAGGAGCTTTTACAAGAGGAAAGCTTGTTTGTTTCCTCTTGTAAACAAGGGTTGCTTCCTGGAAGATTTCAACAAGGAGGGTTACAATGACATGAAGCAAATAAATGATGCAAATAAATTAAAAACAACAACAATAACCAGCCTCTGGAATTAGAAGTGATTACATACACCATGACTTATGATAGGGGAAATTATGATAAATGCATAAAAGTATAACTTTGAAGTCTAATAGGTTGGTCACGTTTCTCCATACAAATAACCACAGCACCCTCACAACCATAAGATATATTTCAAAAGACTAGAGTTTCCTCCACTTTAAGCTTTCTCTTCTCAGATCTTTCCAACTGCAGCTTTTGTCCTCATGTTAGCAATGACTATAGCAGGCAAAGGTTAGAGTCTACATAAATGAAGCTGGTCCCCTTAGTTTGATGGATCCAACATTACACTGACCAAGTAAACATCCTCCTTTCTTAGCACCATAGACACACTTGCTCTCCCTCCTCATTTCCCCTAAGAGAAAATGCACCAAGCTACAAATATATGTGTTATCAAAGTGCCTATGCCAAATCCAAAACAGTTAATGTAAAGTCAATTTAATCAATCAAAACAAATTACAAATATGGCACTGTATTATTGTATGTACACTTACTGAATTGTATGTCATTGTTATCATTGGATTATTGTATTTCAATAACTTGCAGTGCAAAAAACTTACTTTTCAAGCACATGCTATATGAAAAACATAACATTTTCACCAAGTAGAAATTGAAAATCAGTGTTAAAATGTTCAGTGTAAAGTATATAATTAATATATGATTTCACAGTCCAGGTCAGTTGAAATATTATTACAGAGAAGAACAATTAAGAGAATTTTAAATTACTAAAGCTTATTAATAAATGAGAAAATGATATTAGAAAAAACCTATATTTAATGAAGTCAAATGAAACTATATTTATTTAGTACTATCTCTTCACAGCTTTAGATAAAAGTTTATTCTAGAAGGATGGCCTAAAATATAAGAGGTCTTTAATTTATTAGGTGTTCCCTTAATGTATTTACTGGTGGTATCCAGTGAATTCCTAGTGTATAAAATGTGTTTATTCCAAAATTTAGATAATCATTGGCTGAATTTTGGCAAGTAGCCAATATAGTCTCTACTTCATGCAATAATTGGAAATGTAATAAGAGATTTATCAAGGCATAGCCAAGGACAGAGTTTACATTTTGTCTTATTTTATTCTATTTACAGCTAATATATATTGAGTGCTCATTCTGTGCTAAGCACTTGATAAGCATTGTTTCATTTAATGACGGAATAATTCCTATGAGGTTGGTAATGACTGCCTCCATTTGACAAAAATTAGGAACCTGAGGCAAAGAGAACTTGGGTAACTTGCCCAAGGTCATATACTAGTAAATGGCAGAGTCATGACCTAAATGAAGTCCACTCCCAATACTCCATTGGATTGCATCGGAAAGTCTGGACTATTTGCAGGTAACAAGATCTCAGTTAAATCTTGGATTTCGCCTAAAACAGACATTATTTCTGAGTATTACAATGTTAAATGAGTTGTGTGATTTAAAAAATATTTATGAAATCCAAACTGTTTCATTTATTAATGGCTGGTTAATGGTTTGTAAATAAAGCACAATCTGTTAAGCCAAACAAACAAACAAAAAAATAGCTTATTAGTTTGGAATGTAAATAGAGAACTCATTAACTGGCTACTGTTTTTCCTGCTGCTATATTTGGTCTTTAGTTAGCACATGGAGGGTATAGCAGCAACAGAGGAGATTGGTTTTCCTGGTAAGAAAACGTGTAAAACCTTTCAACTTTATTAAATCCTCCAAATCCCTGCTATCCCCATCTGTTGCCATGTAGTATTACAGCATGTGCTATGCAGTACAAAGACACAATGTTAACGAGCTTGACAAAATGGGCTCAACTCTTCCTTAGAAGCAGAAATCTGGTCCTTTTCTTTGACCACAGAAAACACCAGAAATTCTTGGCCATCTACTTTGCAGATGCCAGCTACTGATTGCCAGTATGGTCAGGCAACAGCCTATGAGCAGCATTAACCAAATACATCATGACTAATGGAAAGACACTCAAAATGTATGCCACTGCTAATGGTGCGTTAGTAATAACATTTTTGCACACAAACAACAGACACATTTATTACTTGACTTTTCATTCATCAACAAATCATTATGGGAAGGCACTAGATAGATGGGCATAGCATGCAAAAATAAATATTTGTTCTCAGCTAGTCATTTATTCTTGCTTTTGACTGCAATCTCTTCTAACATCTGTTTCTCAAACAATGGTAGGTTATAGAATTATGACACAAATACTTAACAGGACTCCATTCCTCAGAGAAAAACAAAAATAAAGCCTCAGGGCTCTGATTAGCTTTGTTAGAGTGCTAGAAATAGGACTATATTACTGGAAAAACACTTCAAGATACTACTCTTTGAATCAGAATAATTAGTATCTGAAAAAAAGAGAACTATGTTGTCTTTCTAGATGTTAACTCCAAAAATTCTGGAGTTAATAAAAATGTTAACTCCAGAAATTTGTGAGATCCAAACCTTGCGGTCTTCACCATGATGATGGGCTATGAGTTCTAATACAGTGTTCCTTTTGGAAATGACCAGAATTGGAAGACAGGGCCTTGGGTGTTAAACTCTAATTGAACCCAGGTCTCATAAGATTGATCTCCATTCCATAATTTTAGGATTTGTCTTGTCATTATCATCCTTTTTATAATCAGTGTCAAATAAAATCTCCTGCTACTTTTACAAATAACATTCTGAAGTTGACACATGCTAGCAAGTAAACTTGTCAAACTTCAGAAATGCATCTACAGGAGAAATGTTGGGATTTTAAAAGTAAACACAGACTCCAATCTTTAACCTGACAATCTTTAACTTGCCAAGTTACTTACTACATAGTATTAACAACATTTATTCTATATAGCAAAGTCACCAGGCCTGCTTGCTCAGTGGATAGACTGAGCTTGATAAGGAGTCCTCCGGTGCATCAGCCTAGCTGATCCTGGCATTAACAAAGTAGGAAGCTGACTGTGTATTTTGTGTGCTTCACCTTTTGCCTTGACCAGAAATCCTCACTATTAAAGCATATTGAAAGATTCAGATACAGAAAAAGAATGTCCCCCTGGGGACACATGGTCATACTAAGCTCCAGGGGACACTACTGCAGTTACCCTGGGATAATAACAGATCCTAGAGGGTGTCTCAGTGGAAGATTGGGACAGGAAGGACCCATCTCAAAGTTGGGAGATCCATGCCAGGAGCCTGAAAGCTAGAGAAGTGGAAGGAAAATACCAAAGAAGATAGCCTGAGTCACCAGGATAGCTATCATACAATCAAGAGACTCACAAATCTGCTCTTGAAATAGAGTTTCCAGACTTAAATAAATATGCGGGATACACAGACACTCCAATAAATTTGAATTTCAGATAAACAACAGATAATTTCTTAGTATAAGTATTTCCCATGCAATATTCGGGACATCTGTACATTACAAACTCATTTTTACCTGAAATTCAAATTTAAACAGGCATTTTGTATTTTATCTGGTGATCCCCTTACTCTTTGGAATGACTGATCTTTCAGCCTGAGTTATATCTACAGGCCTGGGTTTAGCAGAGCAGTGATTCTCTAAGTGTAGTTCCTTCACCAGAAGCAGCAGAAGTAGCTAAGAAGCTCTGAGAAATGCAAATTATCCAAGCCAGGTGTGGTGACTCATTCCCATAATTCCAACACTTTGGGAGGTCAAAGCGGGTGGATTGCTTGAGGCCAGGAGCTCAAGACCAACAGGGCAACATGGCAAAACCCCATCTCTACAAAAAAACACAAAAATTAGCTGGGCGTAGTGGCACATGCCTATAGTTCCAGCTGCTAGGGAGGCTGAGTTGGGAGGATCACTTGAGCCTGGGAAGTCAAGGCTGCAGTGAGCTGTGACTGGGCCACTGAATTCCAGCCTGGGTGACAGAGCAAGACCCTGTCTAAAAAAATTTTTAAAGTAAAATCAAATAAAATAAAAAGAAGGCCTGGCACGGTGGCTCATGCCTGTAATCCCAAGCATTTTGGGAGGCCAAGGCGGGAGGATCACCTGAGGTCAAGAGTTGAAGACCAGCCTGGTCAACATGGCAAAATGCTGTCTCTACTAAAAGTACAAAAATTAGCCAGCCATGGTAGAGTGCACCTGTAATCCCAGCTACTCGGGAGGCTGAGGCAGGAGAATCGCTTGAACCTAGTAGGCAGAGGTGGCAGTAAGCCAAGATCGTGCCACGGCACTTCAGCCTGGGCAACAGAGTGAGACTCTGTCTCAAAAAAAGAAAGAAGGAAAGAAGGAAGGAAGGAAGGAAGGAAGGAAGGAAGGAAGGAAGGAAGGAAGGAAGGAAGGAAAATGCAAATTCTCATTCCCATAGCAGACCTACTCCAGGGGTAGGGTCCAGCAATTATACCAAAATCTCTGGGAGATTCTCTTGTACACTCAAGTTGGAGAAAGCAGAGCATTAGAAGCCCTAGAAACAGGACTTAGTACATAGTATTAACAACAGTTATTCTACATAGCAAAGTCACCAGGCCTGCTTGCTCAGTGGACAGACCGAGCTTGATAAGGAGTCCTCTCTGGTACATCAGAACTGTAGAGGTTAGGAGAGATGAAATGAATAAAAGATAACCTGATTGAAGGAGAAAGGGAGTCAGGAACAATCCTGGGTACATCAGCTGTATCAAAAACACTATTTGATTCTCCATTTCTGTGTATTGTGGCTGTGCTCATTAGGTTTGGTTTCTGCCATTTCCTAGTTCCCTCCAGCAACTAATAGTAAGACACTTATAATAAAAAGAGATTGTAAGCTTATCTTCAGGGACACTGAAGATGGAAACACCAGCCATTTTTGAAGGAAGAGTGACTTAATAGAAGAAAAAAATGAAGTCTTGGGCCTGAGGGAAAAAAAGGAAATAGCCTCTGAGGACTGACAAGCCCTGGAGGATTCCAAGCAGGAAGATGCTTGCTTTCCTGGCAGGAGTACAGTGCTGAGCCTTAAGGCTAGCTTTTTTCAGCTTACTGTCATGCTTAGGGAGGAAACACCGCGCAGCCCCTCCCTGTGAATCCCGCAGTGTGCCAGCGTGTCACAGTGAATGGGGAGAAGGCCAGGCCGGTGCCTCTGTCTAACCATGATCCCACAATCCGGCTCAACCTACCTGACAAGACTGTTCCAGAACATCTGTGGTGTCTGCCTGGGTCGGTCCATTCCCCACACCAACTTCCCAGAAGGCTGACCTGGCTGCAAACCCTCCCCCTCCTCCTAACTAGCAAAACTTGTGTCTTATTTAAACTAAAGACGTAAAGCTGTCTTCCTACTTTAGAAATGCAGAGGGAAGGAACTCAATGTATCTTAATCAACTCTCAAATTCGTCTTCTCTTTGCTTAAGTAGAACGATGCAGTGTAGCCTAGTGGTTAAGAGCACAGGCTTCCCAGCCTTGCTCTGCACTTGACAACCCTGCCTGTTTTCTCTCTGTAGAGAATCATACCACCTGTCTTTGTGCACTGCTGTGAGGATTAAATAATCAATGCATCTAAAGTTTAAAACAATATCTGGCTCACCAGAAGGGCTCAATGACTGTTAGTTATTATTTTTACTAATTATTACTACTACTAGTAGTATCACCATGGCCAATTGAAGTCATATTCTCCAGATTCAGTGTTTGGATCAGAAGGAAGAAAAAAGTTCTATAACATCAGGGAGATAAACATTTAGTTCCTTAGGTTGTGCTTCCCAAAATTGGTCTATGCTTCCTAAGAATCAACTTAGAAGCTTATTATATATACACATTCTGGGTCTCCATGTCACAGTTCTGATTTGGCCAGCACCATGTGCAGTCCCAGAATCTGCATGTGTAACAAGTACTCCCGGAGTGTCTGATGGTTTCTGAGGTTTAGGAACCACTGCTCTGGGAGAGGGCACTTCTCAAACCACAGGTGACCACAGCTTTCCTGAATGACACATTCTTCCATTCCATCAATGTCTTCCTTGCACTTCAGGTTAACCTCTTGAAAAGTTAATTGATGCAAAGTATGAAATGATGTATTATGAGACTCTCAGTTCCGTTGGCATCCAGAGAGGCTATTTCACCATAGTGATGCATGAGCGGTAATAATAGCTGCATGTGTTGAGAGTTTACAATATGCCAGGCACTGTAAAAGGTGGTTTTTATACATGACATCTATCCTTTATAGGAAAGTAGTATTACTCTCATTTTACAAATGAGAAAACAGGAAGATGAAGAAGTTCAGCATTTTGCCAAGGTCATTCTACTGTGAAATGACATAGCCAAGATCCAGGTCTGTGAGATAATAAAGCTGAGGTATTTTCCTTGATTCCAGTAACTCTCAATCATTAGTGTGTGAAGTAGGAAGAGGGGAGTCACTTAAAAAACTCTCTAAAAAGTCAGATTCCTGGGCCCAAAACACAAAGATTCTGGTTCAATAAGTCCAGTTGGGGCCTAGAAACCTGCTTTTTAATAGGCAGCCCATTTAACTCTGATGCAGGTGGTTTAGCCTACATTTTGAGAAGCAATACTCAATGCAATTTATCTCACCTTGATTTGAAATCCCTTCAATTCTGGTGAATATAAAAGAGGTTCAAATAAGTCCAAGTATTTCCTAGAATGATAGTTTCATGTTAATTTGTAAATGTTTAAGTAAAAGTTATGTGATTAGCACTTGCTTTGAAGAAATCTTAACTTTTGTTATCTCCTCAAATGGCAGCAGATAAATAACCAAGCTCCCTTTTGGATTATGTCTGCAATAGAGATACCACTCTGAGGAAGATTAATTGTCTTCAAAGGGCTCTTGTTGTTGCTTTTTGTTTTCTAGCCATGGTGCCTAGATGAAATATACTTCCTTTTACATTATCTTGAAAGTAGAAATTATATTCAGGTTCATGAGTGGAAGACACAGACTTTCCCATTTTTCATTATTCTAAAATAACTACAAAAATCCTTTAAACATCTGCAGTGCAGACAAGTAGAAAATTACTAACATTTACAACACAGTGTACAATAATATCAATTATAAATTATAAGCACACAACCAGAAAAACAATGACTTCACTTAATCTCAAAACCCAGATCGAATCTTGATATGAGTCCCCTGTACAGGTTGGTCGTGAACATTTGCTCCAAGCCACAGAACATTAGTTCCCTTTCTAGAAAGCACAGGCTACATGCCTGATGCACAGTCCCAGGAAGATAGAGGGGACCCTTGTCACAAATCAGCTGAGTGAGGAAAAAACTTGAGGTGTGAGAGACTCAAAATTGAAAGAATGTCAAAATATCCCATTCTGAGATACGTGCCAAGAGACAGCTCTCTCCTGCATGTAGACCTCAAAGGCATCAAAATGGGCAGGCCGGATAGATGGAAAGAGGCCTTAGTCAACTCTCTTAACCTTTCCAAGCCTCAGTTTCCTCATATGTAAATTGGGTGTAGGAGAGGGGGGAAATAAGAGACAATTCCTTTCTAAAGGAGTTGTTCTAATGATTAAATGAATTCATTTTTATGGCGTTCTTACCCCAGTGCCTGGCACAATGGGATGTAGAAAATACTCAAAAAATATTGCCATTATTAATTTTCCAACAACAAATAAGTTAGAAATACTAAAAAGGCAGCAGAGCATAGTAAAAACGAAAGGGAATGTATTAGTCCATTCTCACATTGCTATAAAGAACTACCTGAGACTGGGTAGTTTACAAAGAAAAGAGATTTAATTGACTCACAGTTCAGCAGACTGTACAGAAGAGACAGCTGGGGAGGCCTCAGGAAACTCAGTCATAGCAGAAGACAAAGGGGAAGCAGGCACATCTTCACATGGCAACAGGAGAGAGAGAGTGAAGAGGAAAGTGCTACACACTTTTAAACAACCAGATCTTGTGCGAACTCACTATCAGGAGAACAGCAGGAGGGAAATGTGCCCCCATGATCCAACCACCTCCCACTAGGCCCCTCCTCCAACACTGAAGATCATAATTCAACATGAGATTTAGGTGGGGACATGGAGCCAAACCATATCAGGGAAATGGTCAAATAGTGTTCTTCAGAAGTCTTTTAACAATCATTACATTGCTCACATTAGCGAAGTCCCTCGGTTTAAAATAAATAGCTGCACAACCTGATCATATAGAAGTACTATATAATCATTTATAGAGGAGGCAACCTAGTGAGTACACCTTTCACTAATGTTTCAGGCAACAAATTTTACCTAAATACAAATGAGTTCACGTCAGACTCTTCTAAGGTGTCAATGTTTTCTACTACAGGAAAGCTAAGGAAATCTTGTTTATGTTCTTGTAACAAATGCCTGCTAATCAAAAGTAAAAGACTCTCAGGCTTTGCTTCCCAGGTACAAAGCACTATTTCTCTGATTAATGATCCAGATATCTGCAGTAACTGCAAAGGGAACATTCTCTAGTTCTAACAGAGTCAGCTACCTCTGCCCAGGTGTTAAGCCCATGCCCTCATCGTGGGGGGTGTTTGGTAATTAGCAGTGCCAGCAGGTGTTTGCACTTGCTGCTGTTCCTGGTAGTTGAGCATATGTGTCAGGTCCCTGTTGGGGCGAGAAAAAAAGGGGAAATAAATGATTCACCTTAGCTTCAGCAAGGTCAGCTCCTTCCAGAAAGAAAAAACAAACTTTTTGTCTCTGCATCAAGCCCTCTTCTTATTTATCCTCTAAAATCCTCAGCTAATTTTGAAGTTAGAATTGACATTCGCTCCTGCTTTCATTTAGCAATACCTCTTTAGGATGGCCCTCTCCAAATGGCTCTCTTGAAATTTGCTGTGCTCTGGGCCTTTATGACCTGATTTTCTGCAATTAAAATTCCTCTGTCCTGAATTGTACCACATTCTCTCCAGCTCTACTCCCTGACTGTCAAGGGATTGCTTAGCCAGGCTAATAAAGAATTTTGCTAAGGGATGATAAGTGCCCAAGTATTGCAGGAAAAAGATTTTATTCCACATTACCTCTGCTCCCACAAAATATACTCAGATGCCTGGCTCTGTGTAGGGGCTGGAGGAAGTAATGTTTGTAGCATTTGACAATTTCCATGCTGTAAATTCTCCCACCATGGCGAATGCCAAGCTACCAACATGGCAGAGCTAGGAAGAGATCCATAGGATCGGCTCTCACATACTGGTCTGAGTGCACTCCAGCACACCCCTGGCTACTGCAGGATTCACAACAATTTCCTACGTGTCATGATTCCCAGGAAGTGGGAATATTATGACTAGATGTGGTTGATTTAAGAAACATTTTAAGGCAAAAGGAGTCACACGGAATACTTAAGATTGCATTGCGGACTTCTGCAAGATGGCAAAATAGACTAACAGGCTTAATTCCTCTCCTTCCAGACAGGCTTTTTTAAAAAAAAAAAACTAAATGATAAAAAATGCATAAACCTACAGCAAGAAATAAGGGGATGAAAGCCATCAGAGGATGATAGATTTTGGCAAATTTCTGTGAGACAGAAAGCAGATGGAGTAGTGACAGATAACACAGGGCAGAGGCAGCTGCCCCAGAAACACTTGCAGAAAGGACACCGGTGGAAACCTGATCTGGCTTGCCCAGAGCTCTATACTCTGGGAAGACAAAAACTGTGGAATGGGCGAGAAAAGGAACTAAAAGTCACAAGGAGTGTTGGGAAGTCACATGGTTCATGCTATCGGAAATGCTTGGTACCTGCTGGATGACGAATAATGGGACGAAAACATCTAGAGGGAAACCCTGCAAATCTGGGGAGATTTGAACCACATAACTCTTCAAGTTCCCTGGAATTCCAACCAGATGAACGTCCTCAGAGACTCCACCCTAGCGATTCAGATCAATCACCAAGTGCTGGAGTATCTAGTTCTATCCAGCCTTGGGAGGCCTCTCAAATGCGTATATATATCAGTCAATGAGCAACTGTGTTAGTGTGTGCTTACTGCAAGAGCAGCCTAAATACTTCGTACTGAGCAAAGTGTCACCTGATATTTCAACAGAAAAGAATATGGGAGCAGACGATTGAGACATTTAGCCTACTTAGTATTTTGAGAAACACAAACTTCAGGTGACAGATGATTCTGCTCTCAGGTAAAAGGCTGTGGCCCTGAAGAACTTGCTTATTTCACAAATGTTCTCATCTCAAAGTCTATATAAGCACCCTGTACATCCATTGAACAAATATACGTGCACCTACTAAGTGCCAGTTCTCTGCTACGTGTTGAGGAGATAAAGAGATCAGTCAGGCTGAGTGCAGTGGCTCATATCTGTAATCCCAGCACATTGGGAGGCTGAGGAGAGAGGATTGCTTGAGGACAGAAGTTCGAGAACAGCCTGGGCAACAAAGTGAGACACGAACTTTACCAAAAAATATTTAAAAATTAGGTAAGAGTGGTGGCATGTGCCTGTGGTCCCCTACTTGGGAGGCTGAGGTAGAAGATAACTTGAGCCCAGGAATTAGAGTTTGCAGTGAGCTAGAATGGTGCCACTACACTCCTGCTTGAGTGATGGTGTGAGACACTGTCTCTAAAAAATAAAACTTAAAAATGAAAAATTTAAAAAAAGAATCAGGTAAGGTTTGACTTTAATTTGCTTTCATAGAGCAGGAGCAATAAAATTTGTCTCCATATAACTTTGAGGACACAGGAGCCAATAGTGCCATGAGAGAGGAAGAGGGTGCAGGGCAGTTCCTAAGGAAGATGGAATATTTCCAGCTGGGAGTGGAGGGCATTGGGGTGCTAGGGTTGCCAGATGAAACACAGGACACACATGTAAATCTGTTTTTTGGCTTTAAAGATATCTTTGGGGGAGGGGACATCACACTTCTACTCATTGAAGAGAAACCTCCAGAGGTCTTTTATTTTTTTATGTCTATTATGCAATGAATCCAGAGGGAAAAGGTTCCAGCAGCTCAGGCTCCTTCCCATGGTTCTTACACAGTGTACTTCTCTAATGGAGCAGGCTGGGGCTTCAGTCAAACCCAGGTACTTTTCTCTTCAGCTTCCTTGTTTTTCTGATCATCTTCCTTCACACGTTTCAGGAAGCTATCTTGACTCTGAGTGCTTAATGTGCACAATCTACACATTAATTCTCTTGGCAAGAATCTTGCCCCTACCTTGTTTATTTACAAAAATGCCAACAGCATGCTGAGTGTTATCGTAGACTCTTTCAGTTTTGCCATGGTAACACTTGTGGGGCCTTCCTTTTTGAATAGTACCCATTCCCTTAATGTCTACAATATTACCTTTCTTATAGGAGCAACTCAATATTTTCTGAAAGGCCTGGAAAACATCTCTCCTCTTTCCCTCTATGTTCATCACTTTGGCAAATTACTGAAAGATGATAGTTCCAGCCAAAAGGCCCAGTTAAATTTTAATTTCAGATAAACAACAAATACTTTTTCAGTAAAACCTTCAAAACCATTGTGGCATGGTTTAGATGGCAAGTAGGATATGAATCCTCATGGAGACTGGGGGCAATGCATTCCAGGAAAATAGGAAATACAGTTAGTTTTTCTATTTTTGAGTTAAATATCACCTTCCCATAAGAGCCTTCTTTGATCTCCTTGTTTAAAATCTCAACCTCCTGGCCGGGCATGGTGACTCACGCCTGTAATCCCAGCAGTTTGGGAGGCTGAGGTGGATCACTTGAGGTTAGGAGTTTGAGACCAGTCTGGCCAACATGGCAAAACCCCATCTCTACTAAAAATACCAAAAAAAAAAAAAACAACAAAACAAAAAACAGGCATTGTGGTGCATGCCTGTAATCCCAGCTACTCGGTAGGCTGAGGCAGGAGAATCGCTTGAACCTGGGAAGCAGAGGTTGTGGTGAGCCAAGATCCTGCCACCACACTCCAGCCTAGGCGACCGAGTGAGACTCCATCTCACACAAAAAAAAAATACACACACGAAACAAAAATCTCACCCTCCTATTCCTACAGTATTTTTCTGCATAGCATTCCTCACTATATGACATATCATGTCTTTGTTTATTGTTTCTCCCTCCCTTCCAGAATATTACCGCAGGAAAAGTTGTCTATTTTTGTTCACTATTATATTCCTATGCCTCCAACAATGCATGGAATAAAGTAGGTGCTCAAAAGATATTTTTGACTGAATGAATGACAAATGAACAAAATTGGCAAGACGGATTTTTTTCCTCTTGTGACTGACACTGGAAAAATACTTAGTTTGTGGTTGTTGAAATGTGAAAACACTAATACAGTCCCAACCCTGATGTGGCATTCCAACTGAATGGGGACAGAAAAAGACAGTAACAAAAGAAACTATGCAATCTTAAAGAAACATGAACTTAACTAAGAATCACAAATAGTGTATGCAAAACCTGTTTCACTTCTGCCAAGCCAGGGGGTGTTACAGTGACTGTAGAACTCAAGTCAGCAACTGAATCACTCTGAGAGGTTGGACTTGGGCAATGATCTCACTGGTCAAGAAGGAGGCAGAGCCTCTCGCCCCTCTGAGCATCCAGAACAGTCTAATTCCTTGCCCAGGGGACCACTTTCCTCCACAGACCACATGTCCTCAGAAGGCAAACACCACCACTGTTATTAGTCCGTTTTCACATTGTTATAAAGACATACCGGAGACTGGCTATTTTTTTTTTTTTTTTTTTTTTTAAGACAGAGTCTTGTTCTGTCACCAGGCTGGAGTACAGTGGTGCGATCACGGCTCACTGCAACCTCTGCCTCCTGGGTTCAAGTGATTCTCCTGCCTCAGCCTCCTGAGCAGCTGGGATTATGGGCATGCGCCACCACACCCAGCTAATTTTTGTAGTTTTAGTAGAGACAGGGGTTCACCATGTTGGCCAGGATGGTCTTAATCTCCTGACCTTGTGATCCACCCACCTCGGCCTCCCAAAGTGCTGGGATTACAGGCGTGAGCCACCACGCTCGGCCAATTTATAAAGAAAGGTTTAATTGCCTCAAAGTTCCACATGGCTAGGGAGGCCTCGGGAAGCTTACAATCATGGCGGAAAGGGAAGCAGGCACGTCTTACATGGCAGCTGGCCAGACAGGATGTGACAGAAGTGTAAGGAGAAGAGCCCGACCTAAAACCATCAGATCTCATGAGAACTCACTCACTATCATGAGAACAGCATGGGGGAAACTGAAACCATGATCCAGTCACCTCCCACCAGGGCCCTCCCTCAACACCAGGGAATTGCAATTCAAGATGAGATTTGGGTGGGGTACAAAGCCAAACCATTTCAACCACCTAGCATTCTGATGCTGGTTTCCTCCAGAGCAATTGCCCAGCCTTGATGATGTCCTTCAGAGGTAATAAAGAGGCCAAGTGAAGGAGGAGCATGTATCCCAAATAGAAATGGATCATATATTAGAATAAAAATCAGGAAGGCCTGCTTTCACGTACCACCTGTGGGAGTCAGGGATTGTTTGGAGGTTTCTCAGATGCTGCACATTGTGGCTATGCCCCTCCCTGATCTGAGGAGAAGCCTACACAAAAGCGACATCTCCCACAAATAAAGTCAGGCTTGGTCCCTGTCAACCTGCTCTTGTATAACATGCTCCCTGTCAAGAAAGATGCATGCATCTGTAGATGTTAATTGACAGGTAGATTTAAGATAGGAGACTCTCAGAAAAGAGGAATCTGATGGAACTTCCATTAACAGCTACTGCATCACTAAGACCATTTATCACTTAGCTAATACAGTCAGTGTATTCCTAATACTTTCTGAATGTACAGGTCACCAAACTGCTTTTAAAAAAATCAACAAGTGCAGATATAGCTCTGTTTCTTACATGGCAGTATATTTGCGCCTCTAGCTTCCTGTTTCTCCACTTCCTAGTGACATCTCAAGACCTTAATTTTCTGTTATTAAATTGCTAGTCACTGTCTTTATGTACTTGTGACACTTAGACTAACACTATGTGATGGTGGCAGGGTGGTAGGGACTGGGGAGGTAGAGATGGAGGGAGGAGAAAATGAAAGCAAAGGAAAGGAAAGGAAAAAAATAACCTAGGATATAATTGAGTCATGTTTCTACAGAAACAGTAAACAATGAGAACAGAAAACAAGACTGGGCACAGTGGCTCACACCTGTAATCCCAGCACTTTGGGAGACCGAGGCAGGCAGATAACCTGAGGTCAGGAATTCAAGACTAGCCTGGTCAATATGGTGAGGCCAAAATCCATCTCTACTAAAAAAAAAAAAAAATACAAAAAAAAAAAAATTTAGCCGGCCATGGTGGCACATGCCTGTAATCCCAGCTACTCAGGAAGCTGAGACATGAGAATCGCTTGAACCCAGGAGGCAGAGGCTGCAGTGAGCCAAGATCACACCATCACACCACTGCACTCCCAGCCTGGGCGACAGAGTGAGACTCCATCTAAAAAAAAAAAAAACACCACAGTATAAGACCCTGCTGTCTTAGAGCACATACCCCTTTAAAACAATGGAGACTTAAATGGAATAAAACTGAATTGGCAAACTCTGAGCTATTTAAAGACTTGTTCACTCATGTATTCCCAGGGCTGAGAAAAGAGTCTGGCACATAGTAGGTACTCAATAAATATGCATCAACTGAATACATCAATTCATTGGATTAATTTACACATCTTGGTCAAGGAAAGTATTACGTATGGTATTCTTATTTGAAACATTTTACATCAATAGAACTAAAATATAACAGGGAGCTTTCAATTTATCTGTGACATTGAGGACAAAAAACAGTCTTTGCCCGAGCCCTGGCTCAGAGTGCGTAAGTGTATAATACCTATAACTCAGGTGGCACCACTGCCTGGATACTAACATCTAGGAAGAGGATAAAGCTTCCCTCCAGTTAATCAATGAGTCTCAGGCAACCCTAATGGTGTTTTCCTTCTGGGAGGCCTGCCCGTGTGTGCTCCATTCCCATGGAGCATACAGCCCAGATGGTCATTCCCATTGACAAAACATGTTGACAGCATGACACCATTATAATTTTGGCAGAAGATCGACACATTCCTTATTCTGATACTACAGGCTTAACTAGGCCAATGAAACCTAAGGCATTTTGTGTCATTATTTCAGTCCAGAAATTATCATCACAATTATAGATGGACATCACAACATCCATTAAAAAGGCAGTTCGTGATATTCCAAATAGTTGGTGTTCCTCCAGAAAGAATCAAATTACCAGGAGATGCAGGCTGAGATGATGTGAAGGGAGGGAGAGGAAGTAGAATGTGGAGGGGCAGGGCCCAGGGTTCGAGTATCATCCCTGCCTCCTAGCCAGTGATTTCTCTCTACAAATCTCAGTAAGTGTCCCATACAAGTCAATTTAAACCTAAAATCCTTAGTACGAGGAATAACATATAGAGGGAAAAGGCACTAAGCAAGTTCCAGAATGTTCCCTGCATGGGCTACATTGCCTGCTGACAGGAACCCCGCTGACAGGTAGCGTGGAATCTTCAAGAGCACAGGTGGGAGCAAGTCAGAGCGTCAGCTGTTAACGTAGAAAGCAGAGATGTGGGAAAAAGATTTTTTAGAAATTCAGACATCTACCATTGTGGAATCTGTTGAGTCCCTTATTTGTGTTTTCATTTCTCTTTTTCCATGAAAATAATGATTATATGTACTCTGCCCTGTGATGGTTATGAAGTAGAATAAAACATTGCTCAAAAAAGATTTCCTGAGCATCTCCTCCATACCAGACATGGAACGTGGTAGGCACTCAGGATACAGAAGTGAGTAAGACATAAATCTTGCCCTCCTAGAGTTTCCCAGCTAGGATAGGAGTTCACACTCAGAATCTACATTCTTCTTGAGTACAAAATCAAGGCTATTGTTTCTTCCTTCAAGAAACAAACATGGAAAATTAGGAATAAACTTGCTATAATTCACGGAATCTCCAACCCAAAACTTCTTTTTGACCAAAAGTCTGAAAGACAATTAGTTACAATTAAAGATGTCAGTTGGCCTTATTAAGTAAAAGGTTGCCAACCAATGAGCTAGAGAGGCATTTAAAAATGTTCTGGCAGAAATGCAGCCTACATTTCCCCAGGCTTCATGAAGTGGTGGGTAGAGGTAATGTCACAGACATGAAATAATGCATAGCACATTGGCTTTTATTCCCACCTACTTTAAAAAGTCAAAGCCTCCCCTACTTATATCTGGGAAAGTCTAAAAGTGTGTCAGGATCAGGAGACAGTCTAAGATGCACACTTTCTACCACATACTTTTCCTTCACCCTCTTCTTGAAGTCCATTTCATTGAATGTGTCTCTTTCATCACTGGTACCTTTCCTCTATTGAGAAATTCATGCCTGTGATACCTGTACCCTCCCAAAAGATGCCAACCTTTGAGGTGCCAAAACAGCTCTAGAAAGAAGGGGTGATTGTCTCTTGCCTATTTATATTACACATCATGTATGTCCTATGTCCCATAGGGCCCTCATGGAAACAGGGCTTAGGGACAATGTCTCCCTCCCTCTTCCTCCCATGTAAGTTATCCAACAAAATAGACACAGACTCTTGTTGGTCTCACACCTGCCTTCCTCCAGCCCCCTAAAAATGAATCATGCCTGACGTGTCTGAACCCAGCGGTCAGCATAGCTCAAGTTCAAACTGGAGTCCTTGAAGAAGAACCTGCTGAATCCTAGGCTTCTGCAAAAGAGCCAGTAAACATGCAGCTCATTTATTCTTCAAAAAACTCAGAACACAAACTAAGTGTTGGATACTGGGAATACCTTGATAATTTTTCTTAAAAAGACACAGTCCTGTTGCTTTTAAAACTAGTAAATCCAAAACACAAATACATAATTACTAGTGAAGACAAAGCATTGTGAAAGAAACAAAGAGTGATGGAAAAAAGATGTTCATAGGCTTACCAAAACACAGCCAAAATTTGGGGGCCAGTTCAAGAGTTTTGAACAATGTTTTATTGTCTCTTTATGTGTTGACTAAGTACAAATCGTTGAGTTAGAACAAAATGTCATGCCGGTCATTCTTATAACTCATTGGGTCCTACAGAAGGTAGCACCTTGCACTTTCTCAGTTTAGTGATAAGCCACAGACTACTGTTAGGTCACTGAAGAGGATTTGCAACTGCTCTCAAGTTTTTGGACACAAAAGATTATGCTCTGCTCTTTGTGTGTGAGCTGTGAGGTGTTAAGTCCTTCCATCTTGGTGCTGTCCACACACAATAATGCTCATAATTATATTATCCAGATTAGTGCTTAAAAAATAAAATGTCAAGCCAATGTCATCTACTGACAATGTTAACCCAGGATAGACATTAAGTCAGTACTACTATATGAACATCAGTGCTTCTATACAACATCAGTACTTCCTGCTAATGTTAATGCCACGTGGAATGAAATAAAATCCACTAGAATCCAAATATGCTGTCTGTATTACTTTCATCTTCCACACATTGCCCAAAGGAAACTAGTCTTCTCACATGATCGGCTCTTCACAGAATGGCTGGGATGACCATGGAGTATCCTCAGGTCTTCCGTGTATTTATCAACTAAAGTTTTTATTCTTTTGTGATCCCACATCAGAGATGCATAAGTTTCCTGGTGACTTTTTGTGTCAAACTCTGTATGAACTGAGTTCCCAGAGGCTGTTTACATTTAACATCACTACGGCTATGGGTTTGCATTAGGTATTCAGTGTTTTTCTGAGGTTTTATGTAAATCAATTACTTTAAAAGCTAATAACATGTCCCAGTGACTTCAATTATAACATCAAAGAATAGCTCCCACTGGGACTATGTTGGCCATAACACACAGAGACACATGTAGAGGACATCCTGTCTTTGTCAATGCATGATCTACATTACATGCATGTAGTTGCCTGCCTTATATTGTGTTGGGCAAATGTACAAATCAATTACCATGCTCTTCAGTGATCAATTATTAATGCATTTATTAAATTATGTCATATTAAATCAGTATTGCATCAGATACTCTTACCTGGTCTTGAAAACCTGAATTTCTAAAAATCACAAATTTCATGCAATTGTTCCAGACATTTTATATGACCCCACATCTTCTTATCTGAATAAGTGTTCCTTGAAGCAATGCTCAGAGTATGCAACAAGATATTACTGAGCATTTCAGTGCAATTATGCAATTATTTTTAAATTGTTAAATATTAATTGACTATTTGTGTACTGATTAGTGAATGCCACAGCCAGATTAAAATTTCTAATAAAGTATATTGATGATATGTTTCCATCTGGAACCAACAACTGTTTAACAAAAAACTAAACATACATTTTCAAGAAGCACACAGCTGGTACAGCAGTTAAACATGTAAACAATGATTATATATATCACATACATAATGTGATACTAATGAAATACTGATTAATTATGGTAAGAAAATAATAAATAGAATCAGAAATATGATTAGTGCTTTATCAAATTACATACTGTCACAGTAAGCACTGCTTTTCCAATAGCAAAAGGAAGAAAAATATAAGTCTAGATACACACACACACACACACACACACACACACACACACACACATCCCTGCATGTAGAAGAGCTATACATGATAAGTTCAGAGAAGGAAATTTTATAGTAGCATGGTTAGAACTAACTACTTCCCAGTGCTGTTCAACTCCCTCTTCTAGTCCATGTTCATTCAAAAATTTAAACATGGACTCACATGTTGGTGGAGAAACTGGCTCTGAATATTCCAAACTCTGCCCCTTCACATGGATTCTTGAAGCAATTAGAATAGGCAGTGATCAGGGGCAGGCATGGTGGCTCACACTTATAATCTCAGCACTTTGGGAGGTTGAGCTGGGAGCCTCTCTAAGGCCAAAAGTTTGAGAACAGCCTAGGCAACATATGGAGATCCCATCTCTACAAAAAATTAAAATAAGAAGAATAGGCAGCGTTTTCTTTTTTTCATGCTAACAATACTTCCTTGCCCACCTACCAAATTCTACCCATCTTTAACATCTCAGCCCAGTCACTACTTTTTTATTGATATCTTCAGTGTATCCCACCCTGCCACACCCACCCGCCACAGCAAAAACAAACTTTTTTACATTTATCAGTTCACTACAAAGGATATTTTAATGAATCCAAACAAATGGTCAGATGAAGAGATTCACAGGATGAGATCTGGAAGGGTCCCAAGTGTGGGAGCTCCTGTCCCTAAGGACTTGGCAACATGTGGATGTGTAAGCCTCCACGTGTTTCACTATCTGAAAGCTCCCTGGCCTTTTGGATTTTTGTGGAGGCTTCATTACATAGGCACGATTGACACTTAAATTCCTGTTGCACCCTGCACATACCATACCCTCCGCAGTGCCATTAAGTGACTGTACTGAGATTGTTTATAAATATGTCTCCCCTGGGGTTCATGAGCCCTTTAGGACTATGAATTGCATCCATGTGTTTTCAGCTTGTATCTCCAATGTAGAGTACAATACATGGCATGGGGTGGACAAGGATTCCATAAGTATTTGTTGAATTTGTTAATTAAATTAAATTAAAAATGATGAGAGCCTCATTTCTCGTTTCTGCCAGAGATGTTGGATGGAATTAATCTGATACTTTCACTCTTGACTTCATTGGGTCAAACTATACTTCTGTTTTATAGTTCTCAATTATTTTTGGATACTTTACTTGCCATTACCTTGACCTAATCATGCATATTTTTATGAAAGTGTATTACCTCTCATCTGTGGCTTCTTTCTGGACACTTTTCTGTATATTATAGGAAGAATGTATCATTACATGGCAAAAAGAGTGAAAACTGTAACCCAAAGTCATGGTTCAATCTCTGGCACCTGAATTTTCATAGGCAGGTCATTTAAGCTCTCCAAGCCTCCATTTTCTCATTTGTAAAGAATGAATAAAAATGTCTTCCTTGCAGGCAGACATCTTTGCTGTTCTGCAGCCTCCACTGGTGGCACCTCCAGGTGCAGGAGAGACTCAGGTGAATAGGGTCTGGAATGAACCTCCAGCAAAACACAGCAGCCCTACAGAAGAAAAGCCTGACTATTAAAAGAAAAACAAACAGAAAGCAACAACAAGAACAACATCAACAAAAAGTACCCACAAAAGCTCTATCCAAAGATCAGCAGCCTCAAAGATGGAAGCTAGATAAACTCCTGAAGATAAGAAAGAATCAATGAAAAAATGCTGAAACCTCAAAAAGCCAAAAAGTGCCTCTTCTCCTTCAAATGATTGAAACACCTCTCCAGCAAGGCTGCACAACTGGGCAGAGGCTGAGATGGATGAACTGACAGAAGTAGGCTTCAGAAGGTGGGTAATAACAAACTTCGCTAAGCTAAAGGAGCATGTCCTAATGCAATGCAAAGAAGCTAAGAACCATGAAAAAACATTACAGGAACTATTGACCTGAATAATCAGTTGATAGAGAATAACTTGATGGAGCTGAAAAACACAACACAAGAACTTTACAATGTAATCACAAGTATCAACAGCAGAATAGACCAAGCAGAGGAAGGAATTTCAGAGCCTGAAGACTATCTTGCTGAAAAAAGACAGGCAGACAAGATTAGAGAAAAAATAATGAAAAGGAATGAACAAAACCTCCAAGAACGACCAGATGCAGTGGCTTACGCCTGTAATCTCAGCACTTTGGGAGGCCAAGGTGGGCTCAGATCTTGGTCAGGAGTTCGAGACCAGCCTGGTCACCATGCCGAAACCCTGTCTCTACTAAAAATACAAAAATTAGCTGGGCATGGTGGCAGGCACCTGTAATCCCAGCTACTTGGGGAGCTGAGGCAGGAGAATCATTTGAACCCAGGAGGTGAGGTTACAGTGAGCGGAGATTGCACCACTGCACTCCAGCCTGGGCGACAGGGCAAGACCCCATCTGCAAAAAAAAAAAAAACCTCCATATGGGGTTGTGTAAAAAGTCTGAATCTATGACTGATTAGGGTACCCAAAAGAGATGAGGAGAATGGAACCAAGTTGGAAAACATACTTCAGGATATCATCCAGGAGAACTTACCAAATCTACCAAGTCAGGCCAACATTCAAATCCAGGAAACCCAAAGAACCTCAGTAAGATACTCCAGGAGAAGATCAACCCCAAGACACATAATCATCAGAGTCTCCAACGCTGAAATGAAGGAAAAAATGTTAAGGGCAGCTACAGAGAAAGGCCAGACCACCCACAAAGGAAATCCCATTAGATGAACAGCAGACCTCTCCGTAGAAACCCTACAAGCCAGAGGAGATTGGGGGCCAATATTCAACATTCTTAAAGAGAATTGCCAATACAGAATTTCTTATCTGGTGAAATGAAGCTTCATAAGTGAAGGAGAAATAAAATCATTTTCAGACGAGCAAATTCTGAGGGAATTTATTACCACCAGGCCTGCCTTGCAAGAGCTCCTGAGGAAAGCACTAAATATGGAATGGAAAAACCATTGCCACCTACTACAAAAACCAACATCACTATGAAGCAACTACATCAACAAGTCTACTAAATAACCAGGTAGCATCATGATAACAGGATCAAATTCACACATAATAACATTAACCTTAAAAGTAAATAGGCCAAATGCCCCAATTAAAAGATACAGAATGGCTATCTGGATAAAGGGTCAAGACCCATCAGTGTGCTATATTCAAGAGACCCATCTCACATGCATAGACACACATAGGCTCAAGATAAAGGGATGGAAGAAAATTTACTAACCAAATGGAAGGCAGAAAAAAAGTAGGGGTTACAGTCCCAGTTTCTGACAAAACAGACTTTAAACCAACAAAGATCAAAAAAGCCAAAGAAGGGCATCACGTATCATAAAGGATTCAATTCAACAAGAAAAGCTAACTATCCCAAATATATATGTACCTAATACAGGAGCACCCAGATTCATAAAACAAGCTCCTAGAGACCTACAAAGTGACTTAGACTCTGACACAATAATAATGGGAGACTTTAACGCCCAACTGTTAATCTTAGACAGATTATTGAGACAGAAAATTAGCAAAGACATTCAGGACTTGAACTCAGCTCTGGATCAAGTGGACCTAATAGATATCTATGGAATTCTCCACCCAAAAACAACAGAATATACATTCTTCTCAGCTCCATATGGCACTTACTCTAAAACTGATTGCATAATTGAAAGTAAAACACTCCTCAGCAAATGCAAAAGAACTGAAATCATAACTAACAGTCTCTCAAACCACAGTGCAATGAAATTAGAAATTAGATTAAGAAACTCACTCAAAACCACATGACTACATGGAAATAGAACAATATGCTCCTGAAATGACTCCTGGGTAAATGATGAACTTACAGCAGAAATCAAGTTCTTTGAAACCAAGGAGAACAAAGAGACAATGTACCAGAATCTCTGGGATGCAGCTAAAACAGTGTTAAGAGGGAAATTTATAGCACTAATTGCCCACATCAAAAAGCTAGAAAGATCTCAAATCAACCCCCTAACATCATAACTAAAAGAACTAGAGAACCAAGAGCAAGAAAACCCCAAAGCTAGCAGAAGATGAGAAATAAACAAGATCAAGCAGAACTGAAGGAGATAAAGACACGAAAAACCCTTTAAAAAAATCAACAAATCCAGGAGGTAGATTTTGAAAAAAAAAATAAAAAAATAGACAGACAACTAGTTAGACTGAAAGAGAAGAAAAGAGAGAAAAATCAAATAGATACAATCAGAAACGATAAGGGGGATATCACCACTGACCCCACAGACATACAAACAATCATCAGAGAATAACATAAACACCTCTATACTAATAAATTAGAAAACCTAGAAGAAGTGGATAAATTCCTGGACACATACACACTCTCAAGACTGGACAAGGAAGAAGTTGAATCCCTGAATAGACCAATTATAAGCTCTGAAATTGAGGCAGTAATAAATAGCCTGCCAACCAAAAAAAGCCCAGAACCAAAGAGATTTACATCTGAATTCTACTAGAGATACAAAGAGGAGCTGGTACCATTTCTTCTGAAACTATTCCAAACCCAAGAAAAGCAGGGACTCCTCCCTAACTCATTCTATGAGGCCTGTATCATCCTGATACCAAAATCTGGCAGAGATACAACAACAAAAAAGGAAACTTCAGGCAAATATCCCTGATGAACATTTATGTAAAAATCCTCAATAAAATACTGGCAAACTGAATCCAGCAGCTCATCAAAAAACTATCCACCAAGATCAAGTCAGCTTCATCCCTGGGATGCAAGGCTGGTTCGACATTTGCAATTCAGTAAATGTAATTCATCATATAAACAGAACTAAAGACAAAAATCACATGATAATCTCAATAGACACAGAAAAGGCCTTCAATAAAATTCAACATCCCTTCGTGTTAAAAACTCTCAATAAATTAGCTCAAATAATAAGAACCATTTATGAAAACCCCACAGCTAATATCATACTGAATGGGCAAAAGCTGAAAGCATTCCCCTTGAAAACTGGCACAAGACAAGGATGCCCTCTCTCACCACTCCTATTCAACATAGAATTGGAAGTTCTGATCAGGGCAATCAGGCAAGAGAAATAAATAAAGCATATTCAAATTACAAGAGAGGAAGTCAAACTGTCTCTGTTTGCAGATCACATGGTACTATCATCAGAAAACCCCATCATCTCAGCACCAAAGCTTCTTATGCTGATAAGCAACTTCAGCAAAGTTTCAGGATACAAAATCAATGTGCAAAAATCACAAGCATTCCAAGCAGAGCGCCAAATCATGAATGAACCCCCATTTGCAATTGCTACAAAGATGATAAAACAACTAGGAATATGGCTAACAATGGAAGTGAAAGCCCCCTTCAAAGAGAACTACAAACCCCTGCTCAAGGAAATAAGGAAGGACAAAAACAAATGGAAAAACATTCCATCCTCATGAACAGGAAGAATCAATATTGTGAAAATGGTCATACTGCCCAAAGTAATTTATAGATTCAATGATATTCCCACCAAACTACCATTAACATTCTTCACAGAATTAGAAGAAAAAAACTACATTCAAATTCATAGGGAACCAAAAAGAGCTCATATAGTCAAGACAATCCTAAGCAAAAAGAGCAAAGCTGGAGGCATCACGCTACCTGACTTCAAACTATACTACAAGGCTACAGTAACCAAAACAGCATGGCACTGGAACAAAAACAGACACTGAGACCAATGAAACAGAATAGAGAACTCAGAAATAAGACCATACATCTACAACCACCTAATCTTCAACAAACCTGATGAAAATAAGCAATGTGGAAAGGATTCCCTATTTAATAAATGGTGTTTGGAGAACTGGGTAGCCATATGCAGAAAAATTGCAGAAAACTGAAACTGAATCCCTTCCTTATACCTTATACAAAATGTAACTCAAGATGGATTCAAGACTTAAATGTAAAACCCAAAACTATAAAAACCCTAGAAGAAAATCTAGGCAATACCATCCAGGACATAGGCAAGGGTGAAGATTTCATGACCAAAACATCAAAAGCAATTGCAACAGAAGCAAAAACTGACAAATGGAATCTGATTAAACAGCCTCTACATAGCAAAAGAAGCTATCATCAGAGTGAACAGGCAGCCTACAGAGTGGGAGAAAATTTTTGCAATCTATCCATCTGATAAAGGTCTAATATTCAGAGTCTACAAGGAACTTAGACAAATTTACAGGGAAAAAAAAAACATTAAAAAGTGGGCAAAGGACATGAACAGACACTTCTCAAGAGAAGACATTTTTGCAGCCAAAAAACATATGAAAAAAAGGTCAACATGACTGATCATCAGAGAAATGCAAATCAAAACCACAATGAGATGCCATCTTTCGTCAGTCAGAATGGCAATTATTAAAAAGTCAAGAAACAACAGATGCTGCCAAGGTTACAGAGAAAGAGGAACACTTTTACACTGTTGCTGGAAATTTAAATTACTTCAACTATTGTGGAAGACAGTGTGGCAACTCCTCAAAGATCTAGAACCAAAAATACCATTTGACCCAGAAATCTCATTACTAGGTATATACCCAAAGGAATATAAATAATTCTATTATAAAGATATATGCACACATATGTTCACTGCAGCACTATTCACAATAACAAAGACATGGAATCAACCCATATGCCCATCAATGATGGACTGGATAAAGAAAATGTGGTACATATACACCAAAGAATACTATGCAGACATTAAAAGGAACAAGATCATGTCCTTTGCAGGTACATGGATGAAGCTGGAAGTCATTTTCCTCAGCAAACTAATGCCAGAACAGAAAACCAGACACCACATGTTCTCATTTATAAGTGGGAGCTGAACAATGAGAACACATGGACACAGGGAGGGGGACAACACACACTGGGGCCTGTCAGGGGATGAGTGGTGATGGAAGTGGGAGGGAGAATATTAGGAAAAATAGCTAATGCATACTCAGCTTAATACCTAGGTGATGGCTTGATAGGTGCAGCAAACCACCATGGCACACGTTTACCTATGTAACAAACGTGTGCATCCTGCACATGTATCCCAGAACATAAAATAAAAAAATTTTTAAATGTCTTCTTGTGAGTATGGTGGTAGGAATCAACTATTATGCAGCAAGCCCTGGCAGAGCATCTGATGCCAAGTAGGTGCCCCATAAACCATAGCAGTACAATATATGTGAAAGCACTTCCTTTTTTTTTTTTTTTTTAGACGGAGTCTCACTCTGTCGCCCAGGCTGGAGTGCAGTGGTGTGATCTCGGCTCACTGCAAGCTCTGCCTTCTGGGTTCACGGCATTCTCCTGCCTCAGCCTTCTGAGTAGCTGGGACTACAGGAACCCGCCACCATGCCTGGCTAATTTTTTTTGTATTTTTCATAGAGACGGGATCTCACCATGTTAGGCAGGATGATCTCGATCTCCTGACTTCGTGATCTGCCCGCCTCGGCCTCCCAAAGCGCTGGGATTACAGGTGTGAGCCACCGTGGCTGGCCGTGAAAGCACTTTCTAAGCTTTAGAGCACTGTACAAATATTAGTTATAGCATTACCCCCAATCTTATTCCTTCATATCTAAATTTATCATAATTGTAATATATAGAAAAGTGTCCAGGAAGAAGCCATAGTAAAGCCTGATAGCGCTGTCATAATAGATAAAGAAGGAACAAAAGCAGTACAGTGTCCACCTGATTGCTTTTTGTTATATTTTTGTTTTTTGTAAATGAAAAAAGTTTCCTTCCCTTTACCACCTAAATGAGTTCTGTGATGATTTCAAACATTTGTATGCCCTTAGAAGTCCCAGATAATTGCCTTATTCTCTCTAATTATACAATGACTATCACTTCCAAAGCCATAACTTCCACTGTGGCCTCTGCAACTCTGGGTCTGCTCATCCCATTCCTCTTAGTTCATTTGGGTTGCTATAACAAAATACCACGGACTCAGTAGCTTACAAACGGCAAAGATTTATATCTGACAGTCCTAAAGGCTGAGAACTCAAAGATCAAGGAATCAGCCCATTCAGTGCCAGCTGCTTTCCTATAGATAGCGCTTTCTCTCCGTGTCCTCACATGGTGAAAGGGACTAGCTAGCTCTCTGGAGTCTTTTCTTTTCTTTCCTTTTCTCTTTCTTTCTTTCTTTCTTTCTTTCTTTCTTTCTTTTTATTATACTTTAAGTTCTAGGGTACATGTACACAACTTGCAGGTTTGTTATATAGGTATATATGTGCCATGTTGGTTTTCTATATCCATCAACTCATTTACATTAGATATTTCTCCTAATGCTATCCCTCCCCCTCGCCTCACGACAGGCCCCCATGTGTGATATTCCCACCCTATGTCCAGGTGTTCTCATTGTTCAGTTCTCACCTATGAGTGAGAACATGCGGTGTTTGGTTTTCTGTCCTTGTGGTAGTTTGCTCAGAATGATCGTTTCCAGCTTCATCCCGGTCCCTGCAAAGGACATGAACTCATCATCCTTTTCTATGGCTGCATAGTATTCCATGGTATATATGTGCCACATTTTCTTAATCCAGTCTATCATTGATGGCCATTTGGGTTGGTTCCAAGTTTTTGCTATTGTGAATAGTGCCACAATAAACATATGTGTGCATGTGTCTTTATAGTAGCGCGATTTGTAATCCTTTGGGTATATACCCAGTAATGGGATGGCTGGGTCAAATGGTATTTCTAGCTCTAGATCCTTGAGGAATGGCCACACTTCTTCCACAATGGTTGAACTACTTTACACTCCCACCCACAGTGTAAAAGCATTCCTATTTCTCCACATCCTCTCCAGCACCTGTTGTTTCCTGACTTTTAAATGATCATCATTCTAATTGGTGTGAGACAGTATCTCATTGTGGTTTTGATTTACATTTCTCTGATGACCAGTGATGATGAGCATTTTTTCATGTGTCTGTTGGCTGCATAAATGTCTTCTTTTGAGACACTTTTTGATGGGGTTGTTTGTTTTTTTCTTTTAAATGTGTGTGTTTGGAGATTCTGGATATTAGCCCTTTGTCAGATGGATAGATTTGCAAAAATTTTCTCCCATTTTGTAGGTTGCCTACTCACTGATGGTAGTTTCTTTTGCTGTGCACAAGTTCTTTAGTTTAATTAGATCCCATTTGTCTGTTTTGGCTTTTGTTGCCATTGCTTTTGGTGTTTTAGACACGAAGTCCTTGCCCATGCCTTTGTCCTGAATGGTATTACCTAGGTTTTCTTCTGGGGTTTTTAAGTTTTAAGTCTAACATTTAAGTCTTTAATCCATCTTGAATTAATTTTTATATAAGGTGTAAGGAAGGGATCCAATTTCAGCTTTCTGCATATGGCTAGCCAGTTTTCCCAGCACCAATTTTTAAATAGGGAATCCTTTCCCCATTTCTTGTTTTTGTCAGGTTTGTCAAAGATCAGATGGTTGTATATGTGTGGTGTTATTTCTGAGGCCTCTCCGCTGATCTATCTCTCTGTTTTGGTACTAGTATCATGCTGTTTTGGTTACTGTAGCCTTGTAGCATAGGTTGAAGTCAGGTCACGTGATGCCTCCAGCTTTGTTCTTTTGACTTATGATTGTCTTGGCAATGTGGGCTCTATTTTAGTTCCATATTAACTTTAAAGTAGTTTTTTCCAATTCTGTGAAGAAAGTCATTGGTAGCTCATGGGGATGGCATTGAATCTACAAATTACCTTGGGCAGTATGGCCATTTTCACGATATTGATTCTTCCTATGCATGAGCATAGAATGTTCTTCCATTTGTGTTTGTCCTCTTTTATTTCATTGAGCAGTGGTTTGTAGTTCTCCTTGAAGAGTTCCTTCACATCCCTTTAAGTTGGATTCCTAGGTATTTTATTCTCTTTGAAGCAGTTGTGAATGGGAGTTCACTCATGATTTGGCTCTCTGTTTGTCTGTTACTGGTGTAGAGGAATGCTTGTGATTTTTGCACATTGATTTTGTATGCTGAGACTTCACTGAAGTTGCTTATCAGCTTAAGGAGATTTGGGGCTGAGACAGCGGGGTTTTCTAAATATACAATCATGTCATCTGCAAACAGGAACAATTTGACTTCCTCTTTTCCTAATTGAATACCCTTT
>NW_012114599.1:13289917-13316675 GCF_000951035.1 Colobus angolensis palliatus | reverse complement strand
GCTTTGTTTACCTACTCAAGCCTCAGCAATGGTGGATGACCCTCCCCCTGCCAGGCTGCTACCTCATGGGTTGATCTCAGACTGCTGCACTAGCAGTGAGCAAGGCTCTGTGGGCGTGGGATCCACCAAGCCAGGAGTGGGATATAATCTCCTGGTGTACCATTTGCTAAGACTATTGGAAAAGTGCAGTACTTGGGCAGGAATGTCCTGATTTTCCAGGTAGTCTGTTACAGCTTCCCTTGACTAGGAAAGGGAAACGACCCGACCCCTTGTGCTTCCCAGGTGAGGTGATGCTCCGCCCTGCTTCGACTCACCCTCCGTGGGCTGCAACCACTGTCCAACCAGTCCCAATAAGATGAACCAGGTACCTCAGTTGGAAATGCAGAAATCACCGTCTTCTGCGTTAATCACACTGGGAGCTACAGACCGGAGCTATTCCTTTTCAGCCATCTTAGAACAGAATCTCTGGAGTCTCTTTTAAAGACATTAATCCCATTCATGAGGCCTCATGACTAATAACCTCCCAAAGACCCCCACCTCTTAATACAATCACATTGAGGATTAGGTATCACCATGTGACTTTTGGGGAAACACAAACATTCGGACCTTCGCACCCTCCAAAGGTCGGAAATGAGGCCAACACACAACTGAACAGGAGCTTCACTTAAGGCACTTTGGAATGTGAATAACCAAACCTAACCCCAGCTAGTTCATCAAAAAAGCAGTTAGGCTTCCAGATAGAAGTGAAATCGGAAGCTAGAACTCCATTAGGAATCCAGAAGAGGTGTCTTCTTCATTTCTTATCTCTGCTTCTCTTTACCTGACTGATTCATTTGTTCTTCATTCTCTATAACCTGTTTTCTCAATTTGTCAGTTTGTAGCCATCAACCCCCTGCAATTCCACCTCTCCCTGCCCCACCAATGCTTAGTTTTCACACGGCCATCAGTTCCAGACACATACAGAAATTAACTGAATTGAGTTTGTAGCCTGTTCTCATCAGCACTAGTGGAAAAGAAATAGGAGAGCATCCCAAGCTGTACACATGGGAATCAGAATGGCCCCTGTGGATGGACAGGCAGTTGTCAGAAGCCATGTGGATTGCAGAGATAATCAGGTATACCTGCATGGAATATAGGTTTGCACAAAGTAATATATTTGAGAGTCTAAAATATAGGAAATTAAGTAATTTCAGAATCAATCAAATCAAGTTACAGTTTTTACTACCTTTAACTACCACCCCATCACCCTGACCAATGGTAGCTCAGGTTTTAAAGCATCAATAAGTTGTAAGACAAATACCATTTGTCTTTATTCTATTTAGACCACCCTCTGTCTGCTAAGTTACCTCGTTAGCTTTACTTCTGATCTTTGGAAGAACACTGGATAGTAGAAAGAGTAGCCTTCTGTCTGAGCTTGTAACCATCTAAAGAAAAACTGATCAATCTGTTTCCAACCATCTTGCAAGAACAATCCCTTCCTTGTCCACACACACCCCAGATGCAAGGTGAGATCCTGATAATATAGGGAGTGGTTGAGGTGTGGAAGGAAAGAGAATCCATGGCCAATCTTGGTGAGAGGTTTTTCCTCAAGCTGGGGCAGTGATTAAACACACCCCTGTTACATGGACAATAACTTAATTGTCATGTTAATATGCAATTACAAACTGAGGTGAGTGCTCCAAAGGAAAAAAACTTTAAGAGCACCTAAGGAAAGGATCTGACCTAGAATGGAGGGTCAGGGATGGTTTTCCTGAGAAAATGACATTTGAACTGAATTTTCAATGACAAGTGGGAGTTAACTAGACAAAGGGAAGAAAACCATGGCAATGCGAGGACCATGGTGTGTTCTAAGAGCTAGACAAGAGTCAGTGTGGGCTGCAGAAGAGAAAGTGATTCAAGGTAAGGCTGGGAGGAAAATGCAGATCATGCAAGGGCTAGTAAGTCAGATGAAGAACACTGGTAGTTAGCCCAGGAAAGATGGGAAACCATGGAAGGAATTTAAATTGTGAAAAGATCCCTCTGATTGCAGTGTGGAAAATAGATGAAGAGACACCAGAGTGAAAGCAAGGAGGTTATTCCAGGAATCCAATCAATAGATAATAGGTGGCCAGGTGCGGTGGCTCACACCTGTAATCCCAGCACTTTGGGAGGCCGAGGTGGGTGGATCACAAGGTCAGGAGATTAAGACCATCCTGGCCAACATGGTGAACCCCTGTCTCTACTAAAACTACAAAAATTAGCTGGGTGTGGTGGCGCATGCCCGTAATCCCAGCTGCTCAGGAGGCTGAGGCAGGAGAATCACTTGAACCCAGGAGGCAGAGGTTGCAGTGAGCCGCGATCGCACCACTGTACTCCAGCCTGGTGACAGAACAAGACTCTGTCTTAAAAAAAAAAAAAAAGAGAGAGAGAGAGAGATAATAGACAAAGACTAACGGATTTCTTCTGCTATTCCCAACTTGTTTCTGGTCTTTCATATGACTTTAGACCTCAAAAGTCCTTGACATTGTGAATGACCTCATTCCCACTTTCTATAGTTAGTTTTCTCATTGTTGTCATTGTTTGTTTTAGGACCTTAACATTTTAATTCTGCCCTATATCACTTTCCTTTTTTAAAAAAACCTCATTCTATTTATAAGAACCATCTTGGATTTTAAAATATACACTAAAACAATTTAACATCCCAGACTTATACTTACCCACATCCCTGAACCTGTCTTATTCTGAGAGATTTCCCCTCTTCTTAGTTTCTTATTATTCTTTGGGTGTTATCCTTGGTTTTAAGTGCTACACTTTGAGGACCATTAAAAAACAAGGTGTTCAGAGAATTATAACCGAGATTGTGAATAAACCTCAAACACAGGAGATTCGTGAAGACTGTCAATATTTTGCTTAACAAAGGGAAACTTTTGGGATTGAAATGGCAGATGCCTTCCAAATGCTATCACTAGAAATAAGTAGCAATTTTTTTTCCTGAGTCACCCAAATGGTCAAAAATAGGACTAATTGTAGGATATCAAATGTGTACAAATGTATGCTTAAATATAGCAACCTTAGATCTTTCTATTTATTGTCTGAAAGTGGAATAGGCTATTTTGAGATGCAGTGAACTTTCAGTCCTTGGAGATATTTAAATAGAATCTGGACAGTCACATGACAAGAAGTTGAGGAGAATCAAGCACCAGATGGAGCTGAAACTGGGTGACCTTCCAGGTCTACCTTGAACCTTCCCCTCTAGTGCCTCTATTGTTCCATCAGCAACACTAATGCAGGGGACAGTGGATATGGGCCTTATTTTTAGGCCCCAGGTAACTTAGAGGAGACCACATCCCTGAGAGAGTCAGGCTGGTGCTTGTAAGGTGTGAGTGTGTGTTTAGGTAACTGCATGTCGAAAAGATATCTACTCTTTTTTTTTCCTTTGGTTAGTCATTGGTTGCAATTATCTAAATTTCAGTCCCTTCCATTAGCATGAATTATCATTTAACTACAATACATAATGCATACTTCTTGCTGCTGATTTACATAAAACAGTTACACTTAAATCAGTCATCAAATTGGTAAAAGACAAATTGCTATTTTTTAAATACATTTTTAAGCAAGATTTTTCATGAAAGAAAAACCTATATAGACCTTAATTTCTTTTAAAAGCCCACATTTGATGTGCTTCAGATAAGCAGATTTGGTGATACTTATTTAAACTTGGCATGCCTAGTAATTACAACATAATATTTGGTAATGAGTAGATTCTGGTTACAAGTTTCTTTTCCAACACCTGGACAATTTAGCCCAAAAGGAAAAAAGCAAAGAAGAAATTAGTCATGCTGACATGACCCTAAATCTTCATTCGGTCATTGTGTTCTACCTTTTCCTCATCTCCCCAAACACACAAGAACAACAGTACTAATTATTGCTCTGCAGATGTATTACATTTTCAATGTTAGGCTGTGTATATAGAGATGGTTTAAACAACCTGGTGAAGCAGAAGTTCTGCCTCCCCCTCACACCATACATACATAAAAACTCATATTAAAAACCCTTTCCATCAAAATAGCTAGAAAAGAATAATTCAAAAGTTCCTAAATCAAGAAAAAGATAAATTTAAGAGGATGAACATCTCAATTACTCTGATTTGAAAATCTTTACATATTATATGAATGTATCAAACTACCACAAGTACCCTGAAAATATGTGCATCTCTTGTATTTCGATTTTTTAAATCCCTTCCATATATCCTACTCTCACCACCTTCACTCTCAATGTTTAAGAGAAAACATACTCTTTTGTTTACGTGTCACTCTTGTTTCCTTTTTACTTTAAACTCTTAGCCCCTCTTCCTTTCCCCCTGTTGCATGTATGTATCTATGTCTATACACACATATGCCTGTTTCCCTGATATTTCAGTGCAATATGCCAAGCGTATCTCTTTCCACACCCCTATTTTTCTCTCACAATCAGGTCAGAGGAAGTTGAAGGAGAACAACAAACAGTAATAGACCAAAAAATATTCAGATAACGACCTGTCTTTTAACTTTAGATCTAGTAATGCCTGGTACTTTTGAGTATTTATACTTTTCATCTTTAAAAATGTGTCTTTGAACATCTGCAGAACTTGCCTATTAAATATAATAAGAGCATGAATTTTGGAGATGATAAACTCAGATTTTAATGTAAGATAACATTCATATAGTCAGATCACACAAGTGTTGGGAGAATCATTGTGCACTGCTGTGGGCATGCCATGTGTTATAGCCATTCAGGAAACAATCTGGTAGTACCTAGTGAAATTAAGTAACATAACACATACAGTCCAGCAATCCCATTCCTGGGCATATGTTGACTGATAGACAACATTAATAGATATTATAAGCCTAGTTAATACAGAAAAACCAGAAACAGAATGAAACTTACAGCCAAACTTTGCTTATGTATATTAAAAACACACACATCCACCAATACCACTATATATTTTATAAAGATTCATGTGTATCTTTACATATATGTAAACAAATATATAATAGATTTGTTTTATATAAAAATAATATATACAAATATATATTTGTATATATATTATATATACTTATATGTGCATAACATATATTTGTGTATATGTAATATATATTACATATACACAAATATATAAATTGATGTCTATCAGGTAGGAGAAGTAGATACAGGATGAAGAGGAAATAAAAAAATAAAATAGGGACATTTCACAATTAACAGTAACATTAACTGTGAACTGAGAACCGCAACTCAATTATGAACACTTGAAGCTTAATAAATTTTAAAAATATACAATAAAACAAAAGTAATACATACATACCATAAAAATGTTTAAACTCATAAGGGTACAAACGAATCACTTTCCATAAGCTTCTGATACACCAGGCATGTTCGTTTTCTATTGCTGCATAACAAAATAGAGTGCCCAGTGGAAAACACATATTACCCTTCCTTTTTTGTGCACTTTCTCAACTATTTCATGAATTAAATAATCCCAAATGGGGATCATTCTGGATCTTTCAAATTAGTTGAAAGAAAAGGGTTGCCCACAGAAGAGTAATAGAGAGATAAGTAACTTTGAACAAGGATAGAGAATAGTGTCCCTCTTTGCTCCCTGATCAAATTGGCCTCTCTCTTTCCTATAGCCTAATCCTGTCCAATTTGATTGTCTTGATCAAGACCTGTCCCTCCTCCCATTATCTTTATTAATTGAAACATACACCCTCAATTCTATATATACTCTCTGTGTCTTTCAAGGGGATATATAGATAATATAACTTTAACACAATATGGTTACATAACTGGATTTAATGTTAGTGTGCTCTTGAGGAGCACCATGTAACATATACATCTAAGCAAGAATGTTTTTACTTACATAATGTACCTAACCCAGGGGTAAGAGTTCATCAGTGCACTCCAGGTAGGAAGAGCCCACTAATGAGTGGATATTTGAGGCAGGGGAAATACTTGCAGTCATAGCTTCAAATTACACCATGAAAGTGGCCTTCCTCTCTTAAAGTTTGCTCTGCTGAGAAGAGCTCAGGAATCTAAGAAAATGCTGCACCTGACTGGGTGTGACTCCTAAAGGAAGACCCCACATGTGACTCTTCAGCTTTCAACATGTGTTTCTTCATGAAGAAACAGCTTTTCCTTGATCTAAACTCAAAAAAAAAAAAGAAGACGAAAAAGAAGAAGATTGATGTGAGGAGAGGGACCCAAGAGGGTTTTCTTTCTAATCTAAATAAAAGACTTTCTCTGGCAAGGAAGAGGAAATCAAACTCATTTTGTGTAGTATTGTGCCTTTGTCTCCTAAAGAACAGCTTTTCCAAGGAATAGAGTTCTTTCTTGCCTTTGCATCCACAAATGTAGGGATCTGTGCAGACTGACACCTAGTGGTCTCCAGAACTCCTTTAGTAGCACGAGTAAAGAACAATGTGTATGTGTGTGTGTTTTCAGCCTTTGCAAAGCATCCTTTCTTCTTCCTACAGACCTACAGATTCCTAAACTATGAAAAAACTGAGTTGTTAATTCGTCTTGATTCCAATACCACAACTTTCTGGCCATTAATATTTAATATCTGAGCAGCCCATAGATGTCACCAACTAGAAAGGAACAATGATTCTGACTTGTGAGAGAAATAATTTTGTCCAAATATGGAATAGCAAAGGCAGCAACAAAGCAAAGTATCCAACCCATCAGAATTCAAAGAATCAGTGGCTTCTGTAGTTGGATTCTTCTGAGTTTATGCTAGAGTTCATCTCTACAAGATCCCACTCTGCCTTTAACACTTCTGGTGAACCTTTCCACTAGCCCATATGTACTCCTGGTTGGACCGGAGAAGTTAAGCAGCTGAGAAGTGTATAATGTACTTGGGAAATTTGAATTTATCCTGGTAATCAATTGCTCTCCGGGAACCACTGGAAAACTCCTCCATGGTACGTTAAGAGAGGTGTTTGTACTTCCTCCTACCAATAGATTATCTTCTAAAGAAGGCTCCAGAAAATTTTGAATTTGGCTTCCAAGGGCCCACGTTGACAAGAACTTCTTTTTAGGTAACACACAAAATGAAAATGGAGGGAAGCCAGCTAGAAGGTATCAGTCTTAAATCTTATAAATTCCATTTAGGGGATCAAAAAATATGTAATAAATATGACTGAGTTTAGTCACCAAAACAGGTAATAAGAGTAGATGCTGGAAAATAATACTGGAGGAAAGAATTTGGTGGGAGAAGTTAAAATAAATTAGCTCACATCCTAGTAGAAACCTGGGAGAATTGGTTTTCCCAGCTTTATAAACTAACGGTTAAATGGCCCCAAATTTTGCAAGTCCCAGACCAATTTTTACCTGAGACCTGGTATCAATTCATTACATTTTATAACTGATTTTAAAAGCTCATGACAAACAGGATCCAGAGACTACCTTCTGTCCACAAAATTGAAAGGTGGACTCTGATGATTGACACATGTGCTTCTCTTTGTCATCTCTGCAGGCATGACTCTATCTAGTTGGACTTAGAAGACTTCTCCCAACCCATTACTTTGTAAGTTTTTCAATCCCAAAATGCATTACAGTTTTTCAAATGAGCATCAGATCTGTTCAACCCAAAACTTTACATACATTTTTTCTCTATTTTTTATAGTTCCATGTTTTTGTCACCTTTAATTTTGCCCTTTAGAGCACTGTTGACTCTGTGACCAATCAGTTCTGCCCTACATTGCATTAGCTCAATAAAGATCCACCATTTTTAAGTGAATACACTGTAACAAACCTGCATATGTACCCCCTGAATCTAATATTAAAAGTAACAATAAGTAAAATAAGATAAAATGAATACAGAACCTGTGTCTTACCATATGGTTAGGTGTATGGTTGTTAGCAACATTTTTAATGTTATTTTAAAGACCTTTTCAAAGAAATAATTTCAAATGGGGTAAAATGAGTATAGGTTTGATGGTCCTTTTAATCAATGTCATCATAAGTTGGTTGGTTTTTTATTTTTGCTTCCAAAAACCTGGATGCATGTACTCCCCATTCTCAAAAAATAAAATAAAATAATAAAGATAAGCGTTCTGATACATACAGATGGCTTCATTCTACTGTCATGCATTTAGTGGTCTTAACAGAGAGTCAGCCCTGCTTTCTACACCAAAGAGTTACAGTCAAACATTAGAGAAAAAAAAAAAGAAAAACTATAGAAAAGTAGTTCATTAAAGAAATTAGGTGGACAATTTGTAAGCAATTCTTAGATTGCCCAAGGTAATACATTCTACTGGTGTTTCACCATATTATTTTATACCCAATATAGGCATTTGGTTATATCTCTTATAAAATATTTTTAGACTGATAACATTGTGGACATGATTAAGTACCCAAGTTCTGGGGTCTTGAATACTATTCTTCAATGAACTGGAGTAAAAACAAAACTGCTTTTTGAGGAGAGTTTTGGCCCAAACCAGGAGTCCCATTCCTCAACTTTTTGTGCATGTTTCCAGGAAAGGTGTCAGGGGAAGAGTGGCCTTTCTTTGTGGGCATTTGTCCTTCCTTCTCAGGTTCTTCAGCTTTCCTATCCCCAGCTCTGCTGACTGGAAGAATACTCAGCTCACTTCTTTTAAAATATGCATAAAATCTTCTACCTAGTGCTTTTCACACTAGAAATGAGCAATTTGAACTCAAAGTCATTCAATATTTATCAAAAGTTGAGTTAAAGGTAACACAGAAATTCTACAGAAAAAATCTATGAGCCTCTTCTTGCATCAAGAAGATAAGTTAAGAAAAATGAAACAACACATTTAGAAAACTTGATTTCTAAGAAGAGGCATTAATTTAAAATCATGGAAGAAAAATAAATATATAAAGAGGCAACTGTGAAAGTGTGTGTGTGTGTGTATCAAATTTATCTGTCATTGACAGGTAAAGAATCCTGGTGTGCCTGGAGGATATCAGATCCTGGAAGACAAATGTTCTTTCTTCCTCCATTGACACGAACTATTCTCTTTAGGAATATTATATTCAAGGTCCCAATGTGACTTTGAATATATACAACAAGTTCAAACAGCCTTCTAGCTTTATTGGCCCTTGAGGTAATACTTCTGTTCCTTATCCATAGATGCTGCAATACAATTTTCCATGCAGTTGACAGATAATGTGATTCTGTCTTCCATTCCTCTCACCTCCCTGATTCTCTGCTCCAACCTGTCTAATTCAAACAGAGAATCGCCTGGTGCTTAGCTGGCAGCTTGTTTGATTGCTGCCTAACTCTTTCCTACGTGTTTCTTGAGGAGACACAGAAGGCAGAAGAGCAGGCTGTTTAAAGACATCTGTGTGGAGGGTGCGTGAGTGTACACACACACGGTGTGTGTCTGAGGAAACACGCATTTTCTGGTGGGTATTCCCCCCATAAAATTCCCAGATAACAGGATCCAAATATACATGAAACAAAACTTATAGAATTGAATAGAAAATAGACAATTCAATAAGAATAACTGGAGATTTTAATCCTCACTTGCAATGATGGAAAGAACAACACAACTGAAGATCAGCAAGGAAATAAAGGACTTGAGCAACACAGTACACTAACTTAATTTAGCAGACATCTATAGAACACAGCAGAATCCAGCAACAGCAGAACATACTTTCTTCTCAAGCTCACAAGGAACATTTTACAGGACAGACCACATGTTAGGCCATAAAATAAACTTCAATAAATTTTTAAGAAGAGAAATAGTACAAAGTATGTTCTCAAACCACAATAAAATGAAATTAGAAGTCAATAACAGAAGGAAATTTGAGAAATTTACTAACACGTAAAAATTAAACAACACACTCCTAAATAACCAATGGGTAAGAAAAAAATCAAAAGAAAAATTAGAAAATGAATCGAGATGAATCCAAATGAAAATACAGCATATAGTAATTATGGAACACAATGAAAGCAGTTCTTAGAGAGATATTTATAGTGGTAAATACCTATATTTAAAAAGAATAAAAATCTTCATTAATATCTTAACCTTTAATCTTAAGAAACTAGAAAAAGAACAAACAAAAGCAAGCAGAAGGAAGAAAAGGATAAATATTGAAGTGTAAATAAATAAACAACAAGAAACCAATAGAGAACATCAGCAAAACTAAAATTTGGCTCTTTGACAAGATTAATACAATTGACAAATGTTTAGCTAGACTGGGCCAAGAAACAAGAAAAAGAGTAAAATTACTAAAATCAGAAATGAAAGAAGGAAATTTACTACCAACCTTACAAAAATAAGAAGGATTATAATGGAAGACAAAAAACAATTGCATTCCAATAAAGTAGATAACCTAAATAAAATGGACAAATTGACAGAAAAACTGAAACTATCAAAACTGATTCAAGAAGAAGCAGAATATCTGAATACACCAATTACAAGTAAAGATATTGAATCACCAATTTTAAAAAGGTTTTTTAATCTTCCCGGGATGAGAGGACTTCACCGGTGAATTCTACCAATTGTTTAAAGAAGAATCAATACCAATCCTTCACAAGCATTTCTAAAATGTAGAAGCAGCAGGAATATTTCTCAACGTAGTCTATGAGGCTAGTATTACCCCGATTCTAAAAAACACAAAGGCATCACAAGAAACAAAAACTACAAACCAATATCCCTTATGAATAGATTCAAAATTCCTCAAAAATATTCTAGAAAACTAAACCCAGCAACCTATAAAAAGTACACCACAACCAAGTGAGATTTATCCAAAGAAGGTAAGGTTGGGTCAGTATATAAAAATCAACCATGTAGTATACCATATTAATAGAATATAGAACAAAAGCCCCATGATCATCTCAATAGACACAAAAAAGCATTTGCAAAAATCCATCATCATTTCATTAATAAAAATACGGCATTGCTTAGGAATAGAAAGGAACTTCCTTAACCTGATAAAGAGCATCTATGAAAAAGCCACGAGTAACATTATACTTAATGAAAAAGCCTGAAAGCTTTCCCTCTAAATCAAAAAGAAGACAAATATGTCCACTCTTTATACTTCTACTCACCATTCTGCTGGAGGTTCTAGTCAGGGCAACTAGACAAGAAAAGGAAATAACAGGTATCCTTACTGGGAAAGAAGTAAGATCATCTCTATTTGCGAATGTCTTGAATTTATACATAGAAAACTCTGAATAACCCTTTAAAAACTGTTAGAACTAATAAGTTCAGTAAGGTTGCAGAATACACATCAATATACAAAAGTCAACAGTGTGTTCTTATACACTATCAATAAATAATCTGAAAATGAAATTAAGAAAACCATTTATAATATCAAAAAGAATAAAATACCTAGGAAAAAATTTAATAAAATGAGTAACAACTTGTACTCTGAAAACTATAAAATATTGTTGAAAGAAATTAAAGCATATCTAGATTAAGGCAAAGATATCCCATGATCATGAATTTAAAAGCTTAATACTGTTAAAACAGCAATACTCCAAAAATCTACAGATTAAATGGAATCTCTGTCAAAATTTCTACTGACTTTTTTGCAGAAGTTGACAAGCTGATCCTGAAATTTGCATGGAAATGCAAGACTCAGAATAGTCAAAAGAATTTGAAAAAGAACATAGTTGGAGGACTCAAATTTCCTGACTTCAAACTTATTATAAAACTGCAGAAATGAAGAGTGTGATACTGGCATAAGGGTAGGTATAAACATCATTGGAATAGATTTGGGAGTCTAGAAATAAACTCTACATTTATGGTCAGCTTATTTTGGGGAATCAATTGGAAATAGTGAAATCCATAGAGACAGAAAATTGATTAATGGGGTTGTCAGGGGCTAGAGGGAGGAAGGAATGGAGAGTGACTGCTAGTACTTACAGGATTTTGGGGGGATGATGAAAATTTTGTGGAATTGCATAATAGTGATGGTTGCACAACTTTATGAACATATTAAAACCACTGGATTGTACACTTTGTTAAAAACAAATGAATGAATGAATGACTATTCCAAATCATCCTCACACTTTTAGGTGTTTATCAAAGTTTGCCCTATTATATGATTATTTCTGAACATGTATGGCCTCCCGATATAGATTGTATGATGCTTAAGGAAAAGAATCACACGTCATTTACTTTTGTATCAAGAAAAATATTTGTACCTGGTAGGAGATCAATAAATCCTTGTTGAATAAATTGATATCCCCAACACTCCAAGCTTTCTGACACTTATGTTTCCCTAAGAGCCTTCAATATGCTTGAGTAGACTCCAAAACCACAGATCCAGCCTCACCCACTCAACTTCTTTGAGATCTGCAGCAGTTGCTTGCCAGATAATTAGAACCAAGAGCTTGTTTATGTCAATGCTGATTTTATTCCATTCCTTGTCTGAAGAGCTATTTTGCTAAAGTGTTTTTCATTAGGAGTTAAGTGATTCAATTCTCTGTTATACTCATCTTCCTCATCTTCCAGACCCTTCCTAACCAATAATCCAGCCTTTACTATGTCCCAGCCCCCTCTTCTTCTCCAATCTCTCCTGTCCTTCTACATCTTCTGCTTTCTAAATTTGGAATTCTGTAGCCAAATAATGCACACTTTTTTGTTTTGATTGTCCTGGTCTGGTGGTAGGTTGATAGTCACCTCCACTCTGTGCTTTATTCCATTCATTTATTCATCTATTCATTTATTCAGTCAATACCTATAAACAGCTAATATATACCCCCACATTGTTCTAGTTGTTCTGTTGCTCTGATTAATTTTGTTTTTACTCATTGACATGGAAATAGAGTGTGTGTTTGCTTATGCAGCCAAAGGAATTTATGTCGCAAATCCTCTAAGAATGTTAGAGGAATTTGGTGTTTGTATGTGCTAATACCTAGTGGTAAACTAGCAGACTCATTGATTAATAATTTCCATATTTGAAGGATCTTGAAACATGAATCAACTCCTTTTCATCTACTATAGGTACCAGTATTTTAATCAATTCAAATTTCAAATCCTTCTTGCAAATTTAAGCAAATTGCCATCTGTTGCTCATGTTGCATGGTGATGGCTTTAGTGTTACTGTTACCTTTGTAGCTTAAGTCGAAAAGAAAAAAGAAAAAGGAATAATTGTTGAGCATTAACATCTTGCTTATATAGGCATTCCTGCCATATAATTACTGGCAGCTCTCCAGAAGATGTGGCCTAGTTTCTGGAGGCCTGTTTAGTCCGCCATATTAAAAGATGCACAATAATGTAATCAATTCAAGAATTTTATTATCTACCTATATATTTCTCTTTTTAATAGTGTAACAAAATCCTTCAGTCCCATTTTGAGAAAGCCCCAGAAACTGTTAGGCTTCATACTGAGCTGAGTTCAGTCAACCCAGAGAGGCCCAGGTGTTCCCTGTGTGACTACCTGAGCAATGAATTAGGTGGGCAGAGCCCCCAGCTTCCAGACTGGCAGACCCAGTTTCAGGAGAGACAGTATCAGAGCACAGTGCTTGCTTGGGCCTGCCCCTTTCTCTCACTCCTCAAACAACCATTAGTCCCGTTTTCCAGCAGCTTCCTGTAGAGGAACCAAAAACAATTTTTTTTTAATCAACTCTCACTTTGGTCTTCATGGAAAGCTGCCTAATTTGCTGTTGGGCCTCTCAGATTGCATGTTTGATCTGTCAGGAACTGGCCTTCCTCCACCAACTCAGAATTCTCTCTAGTCTGGTAAGTAAATGTGTACATCTGAACATTGAAATGTTTTTAAATCCTGAAACCAATTCAGAGGACTGTAGATCTGGAAGGCTGCTTAGAATCTTGTTTAGTCCAGAGACCGGCAGCATCAGCATCACTTGGGTAATGCAGAAATGCCAATTATTAGACTTATTCCAGACTTTTACTGACTTAGAATCTCTGAGGGTGGGGCACAGAGATCTGAATGTTTCAAAGCCCTAAAGGTGATTCTGATACTAACTAAAGTTTGAGGGGCCCTGGCATGTTTGTTATTCAGTGCCATTCTTCACACTGTGACCTCTTCCCTAAAGCCTGTTCACCTCTTTCTCAGACCCTATGGCCTGAATGCCTGTTCCATTGTATCTTGCCCTTGTCACTGTTTCTCCTAGATGAGAGATCCTGATTCCAGCCTCCATTGACCTCTCTGGACTGAACTCTGTACCTGCAGGCTCATTCCTGCACCTTTCTGAGCTCAGTCTCTCACCTGTCTGCTTACACGAGCTACCTTCATGCTTCATTTCCAACCTTTCTTCCTGCCTGCAACTCTCCTCTTCTGACCTTACTGCGGAGGGTGAAATCTACACATTAAAGCTACCAGGGCATGATGTCCATTAACACAGGTATCCAAAAAGTTCTCTGTGCCGTCTGTCTTTCCCCCTTGCTGCCCATCTTCCACACAGCTGCCAGTTATTTTCCTAACGAACAAAACTGATACTATCGTCCCCTGAAAAAGTCTTACAGACTTGCAATTACAGGCGCAATTTTCTGCAGGATAAAGTTGAAACTCCTTAGCATGATATCCAAAACCCTCCACAGCCTATAACTAATTTACTTCCTGGATTTCATTGCTATTGTCCCTCTCACCCCCAGCACTACATTTCTGCCAATTCTCTTGTCAGCCTCGCTTGTCTAACAATCTACTTGTCAGGGCTCAGTGCCTTTGCACCTGCTATTTCCTCTGCCTGGATTGCTCTTCTTCTTAATTCTCCAATGACTAGTTTTTTCAGACTCAATTCAACTGCCATCCCTTCAGTAAGGCTCTCACTACCTCCTCCAGGCTGAGTTACATGCACTCTCCCCCTGGCACTTGGTTCACAATTTTTATTTCATCACTTGTGACATTGTGCTTGAATTGTCAGTTTATGTATCTTCTTCACAAACTGGAAACTGTTCATGCACAGAGAGAGTGTCTTGTCTTAATTGAAATTAACAGCCTAACATAGTGAGGGGCACATTGTAAAAACTCAATAAATACTGTCAAATGAATATTCAGATTCTTAAGAAGTGTGCCCCAAGGAAATGCCGTAAGAAGGAAGCTTGTTTTATAAATGTGCATGAGGTAAACCCCTTTGTAAATCAGAGATCCATTTTGTAAAGAAATAAATTGCTTTGTGATATAAGATAGTCAATCTCTGATTTGTCTGTATAGTGTTAGCATACCTATTATTTTTTCAAGCATATCTGCAATTTATACTGGCTTTCTAATTCGGAAAGTTCCTTGCTTATTCTGGGTACCTGAAGGTTTGTTTTATTCCAACTTCCGATAGACTAGGGTTTCCTAGAAAAAGACAAGGAATGTATGTGAGTTGTGACTTGTGAGTGCATGGAATTTTAAATTTTAAAAAATTTTTAAGAGTTTCATTTTTAATATATGAAATTAATCTTGTAGGTTTTTATGAAATTGTGTAGGTTTTTATGAAAAAATCTAAATCACTTTAAGTACTACTAAATTCAAGTTGTTTAAAGAAAATTCCATGTCATCTATAATATGCGTATGATACAATAGTCACCCTTTATCTTTGCGGGATACATTCCCAAACCCCCACCGGATATCTGAACTGGAAGATAGTACCAAGTCCTATATAGACTATTTTTCCCATACATACATACCTGATATAATCTAATACTGTTTCCATCTTAACTAAGCACTTATCACACACTGTGGCTATAACTTTTGTAGTTTGAAGTACAGCAGCAAAACTAGAAGAAATTACTTTTTCCTTGTTCACAATATCATGGATAGATTTGTTCTTACTGTAGATCTTAGCAGCCTCAGCAACTGATTTTTTCCCTTTCCTTATTGAGTCAATTACTTTCACCTTTTCTTTTTTTTTTTTTTTTTTTTGACAGAGTTTCTCTCTTGTCATCCAGGTTGGAGGGCAGTGGTGCAAGCTTGGCTCACTGCAACACCCATCTCCCAGGTTCAAGTGATTCTCCTGCCTCATCCTCTTGAGTAGCTGGGATTACAGGCACCTGCCACCACGGCCAGCTAATTTTTATCTTTTTAGTAGAGACCGGTTTTGCCATGTTGGCCAGGCTAGTCTCGAACTCCTGACCTCAAGTGATCCCCCCACCCTGGCCTCTCAAAGTGCTGGGATTACAGGCATGAGCCACCGTGCCCAGACTTTACCTCTTCACTTAAAGCACTTTACAGCTTCTCATTGCCATATCTGAATTGCTAGCATCACTACTCTTGTGCTTTGGGGCCATTATGAAGTAAAATAAGAGTTCCTTGAACACAAACACTGTGATACCACAATAGCCAATCTGATAACCCAGATGGCTACTAAGTGACTAATGGGTGGGTAGTGTATTCAGCATAGGTACTTAAACAAAGGGATGGTTCACATCCTGGGTGGGACAGAGCTGGAAGGTGTGAGATTTCATCATGCTACTTAAAACAGCATGCAATTTAAAACTTACGAATTGCTTATTTCTGAGATTTTCCATTTAGTATTTTTGGACTGCAGTTGACTGGGGGTAACTGACACTACAGCAGGTGAAACCACGGATAAAGGAAACTACTGTGTTCTCACATGTAGCATCACCGGAGCCACCAGCAAGCTTACGATTTCTATTCGATAGGTGAAGTGTGCCTCACAGTCTTTGTAACTAGTGCCCTCTAGGGCTATGCAGTGCCCTACCTACACAACGATGCTTGACGACTTCAGTGTAAAATAAAAGGTCATTCCTTCATCACAAACAGTTCTCTCCTAGCTCTTAGTGGGACATGACCTATACCAATGACTTTTTATGGGGTAGTACCTTACGGCTACAATGATTGTAGGAGAGTGGTGTTCCTGACACACAATAGGCAGGCCACCGGAACAATATGCTTCCAACACTTTATGGACCAGTGCTTTAAACAAAGAATTGTCTATGTCCTGCACCTTTTTTTTAATGTACTACTAACTTTTTTTATGAAAGCAAAAAGAGTTGTTTATAATTATCTCGGCCTAGAATCTAATGCTTTTTACATATAAACCCAAGGTGGTTTTACAGTCCTAATATAAACTGAGTTTTTCAGGAATGCAACAATCCAGTAAATAAAAGGTTGTTCTTTTTTAACTTTAAAACTTTACCAAGAGTTCTTGGTAAATGACTCTTTGCCGTTCTAAAAAAATAAAATATATCACTCAAAGAAATGCTGTTCCTGGAATTTAGGTCACCAACATAGCACCTATACCAGTCTGCATTCATAGCTGTTAAAGTCACAGGAGATGCTGTGCAGGGGTGCAAGCACATGCCTACTGTTCTGTGTCTTCTGATGGAATTGTGTCTAAACACTTCCAGGTTGAAATACAGAGTATTTTACTATAAATTGTTTTCTTTTAATTCATCCTTGTTTTAGAGAATTATATTAATTTTTAAGACTGTATATGTATATCTAAAGACATAAATATAAATTTATAGCTATACCTATATAGAGAGCTATATAGAGAGCTATATGTATATATAAATTTGTATATAAAAATTATGTGTATATAAAAATTATGTATATATAAATATATATATCTGTATAATAGTTATATAGGTGTAATTTATAGCTAACCCATATATATATAGCTCTCTCTATATAAAGCTACATATAAAGCTATAGAGAGAAATATATATATATATAGCTTTATATATATGGGTTAGCTATAAATTACATCTAAAGAAAGTATAAAGGACCTTATAAAATATTTGTTATTAAAGGGACAATGTGGTCTTAAGTGGTTGAGAACATCAGCCATAGGTTGTACATTCTCTCTTCAATTGTTTTGCCTTATGGAAAAAAAAACCAAAAACTTTAAGCCCCATTTGCACCAGTTCCAACTCATAAGCATTTCAATTTTTGAACCAAAATTAAACTCAAAACGTGATTCCCAATTCTTATTTGAGGTTAAACTACAAGTTTCCTGAAGAAAATATGTACAGATTTTTTGTTTTGTTTTCTTTTAAAAACTTAGGAATTATTTATTTTTGGAATTTTTCACTTAATACTTTCAGATGTCAGTTGCCTGCAGGTAACTAAAACCAAAGAAATGAACTCACAGCTAAAGGAGGACTACTATATATATACAAATTAATGGGTGTTGACTTTTATTTGAATAGAAACTAGGGGCATCTTTCTTCCCTTTAGCTTTAGCTGACATGTAATAATTAATATGTACAGTTTTTTTTTGTTTTATTTTTTGAAGCAGGATCTCCCTCCGTGGCCCAGGTTGGAGTGCAGTGGCATGATCTCGGCTTACTGTAGACTCTGCCTCCCCAGTTCAAGCAGTTCTCATGCCTTCCTTCCTTTCTTTCCTCCCTTTTTAAGATATATGCTGAGTAACTTACTTTGTTGTCAGGCACAGTTTCTCAATGAACAAGAGAGACAAGGTTTCAGCTTTTGTGGAGCTTATACTGAAATTAATGAAGACAGACCACAGATCAGCAAGAAGAAAAACTCTTATTGATAATAAATGCTTTACAGAGAATTGCAAAGGATTATGTAATGGCTGTGCTTGATAGACCAAATGACTGTTTTAGATAGGGTAGTTAGAGGAGATTTCTTTGATTGGGTAATCTTTAGGCTGAAATACAAACTACTAGAAGTGAGTCATTCAGGTATGAGGCAGAACTGTATGCCAGGCAGGGGGAACAGCGTGCACCAGGCCCTAAGCTGAGGAGAAAACAAGCTTAGAGACAAGAGAACATGGTGGGAGGTGGAGGGATGGGAAAGAATAGGGGTGGGTCAGACATGGTGAGGAAAGGGAATGTCAACGGATTGGAAGTCTCAATGAATTGCTGCTGTGATGAATATTCCACAGTAGGTGAGCTGTAAGAATAGAAGGATGTGGGAAGGAAGGAAGGGAGGGAGGCAGGGAGGAAGGAAGGTAGGGGAGAGAGAGCGATGAAGGAACTATGTAAAACAATGTTAATAAAGGAGCATTGCCCCACATTTTTAAAGTAAACACATGAGAAGACTATGAAAAACAATAATGAAAGTCATGACAATGGTGATGTGACAAGCTTTGACTTCCCTGATCCCTCTTAAGGAAAGCTACTCATTTGTTTACTTCTTCTTTTTTCTTCACCCATTTGTTCTATCAGGATTTATTAAACTTATACTATTTCCCAGGTTCTGTGCCATGCACTAGGGCTGTATAAATCAGACACAGAGATCCCAGGTTATCAAAAGAAACAACTATATCAATATGAGACAATACAGGATGAGAAATGCCAGTACACAGGCTTTTAGAAAGCACCGTCATGGTGCTGGTGGGAAAATGAATAGCTTTCCTTAAGAGGAATCAGGGAAGTCAAAGCTTGTCACACCATCACTGTCATGATTTTTATTTATTTATTTATTTATTTATTTAGGTTTGGCTTTTTTTTTTTTTTTTGATGCTGTTCCTCATCCAAATCATTGAGCATGAATGCAATAAAGCATGCACTTACAAGATACACTCTTACATGGATGTTAAAAACATGAGTTTTAAAGCCAGCCTAAGTTCACATCCTCATGCAACTACTTCCTAGCTAAATGACTTTGGATAAATTACTTAATCTTTTTGTACCCAGTTTCCCCATTTATAAAATGGATATGACGACAAAATTGACCTCATAGTATTGTATGAGAAATTATGAAGTTAATCTATGTGTATCAGTTAGCTTTTGATAAACAGAAAACTTCCCAAAAACTTAATAATTAAAGACAACAATTATAATTATCAGCTCGTAACTCTTTTGTGTTGACAGTTTGCATGGGGTGCAACCAAGCAGTTCTTCTGCTGGTCTCTCCTGGATCCATTCATGTGCTGGGAGTCAGTGCACAGGTCTGCTTGGGCTGGCTGGTCCCACATGGTCTCACTCACATGTCTTACACTTGGCTGGGGTGACTGAGCCATGTGTCGCTCGCATGTAGTAGCCTCACTGGGCTTTTTCACAAAGTGACTGGGTTCTAAAGTCTGGAAACGCAAGGTCACACACCCGTGCCCAAGCACTTTTCAAGCCTTATGTCACAGGTGCTAATATCTCACTGGTTTAAGCAAGCCTATGGCCAAGTCCAGAGTGAAGAGGTAAAGTAATAGACACTGCTTCTTGATAGGAGCTTCACTATATTGCGGTCATTTAAAATACATATATAAATATAAATATATACAAATATATACATGTAAAATATATACTACAACACAAGCACTCAGGATGGTGGCTAGCACATAGTACGCATTATATAATAAGCAGTAGTTAACATTACATGAGGCTATACTTGTGCAGATGCTTTACAACCCAGCCCATATCACACTCACTCTAAGTGAAAATTAAAATAAGTTGTAAAATTGGAAGCAGAGACAGGAAGTAGAATCAGAATGAAATATCCTCACACAGTTTTATATTACAGAAAAAAATGCTAGTACTACCAAACGTGCAAAGCTGCACTCCGCTTACAAGAGGCTGTTCAGATTTCGTATTTTCAGCATGACTTAGTGTGCAGGAAGGTGCAGGGTACTAGGTCATGGCTTCTGGAATTCTAAGTTAGAATTCTGTCTTGCTATTTACTAGCTGGGTAACCTCAGACTAATTACCTAACAACTCTGCGCTTCAATTTGTATAGCTATGGTATTGGAGAAATGGTAAACTGTAACTCCTGGGGTCCTTAGAAGGATTAAATGAAGTATAGTGTATAAAGTGTTGCTGGTGTATAGCGAGCATCCAATGAGTGTTAGCTATATTTTTTTAATTTTTTAAGAATAAAAAATAGTCTGGTGTTGTTCAGAGATGTGCAACCTTGGTAGCACATTGGAATTACTGGGGGAGCATACAAATACTGATGTTTGTCTCTTGAACCCACCCCAGAGATTCTGATATAAATGAATGGTCTGGAGCGAGGTCCTTGACTGGTGGATTTTAAGAGCTCTCAAGGCAATTCTAACGCGCAGCCAAAATTCGGAACTACAGGTCTTGTTGAACAGGACATTAGAGATGATCCAGGGCAAACTCATCATTTCATAAGTGAGAAAATTGAGGCTCAAAGAGGTGATAGGAATCACTTAGTGACAGCCGCGTGGTGGACAGAAAAACCAAATCTGGGTACCCTGACACCTGCTCATAGCTCTGTTCCTTTCATCTGGCCACGGCAAGAACAGGTTAGCCAGGAATGAGGAAGCTGAACTCCTGTTAAGCCTATCTGATGCCAAATTCAATGTTCCTAAATTACCTCCAACAATCATTTTGGTCTCTCTTGATTCTTAATCTTTCCCCTATACTTTCAGGTTTGATTCATAATGGATTCAGATTCTGCCTATGTTAGTTTAAATTAGGCTTTTATTTCATTTATTCAGTTTTCCTTAGAGATAAAATTCCATCTTATATACACATTCATGCATGCTCAAAGCTACATTTCAAAGGGAAAAAAGCAGACTTCTTCTTCCCTTTCCTCCCTTTCTTCCTTCCTTCTTTCCTTCCACCCTCCCCTTCTCTCTCTTCCTTTTCCCTCCTTCATCCTTCCTCTGACCTAACCCTATGAAAGGCATTTATCTTAGATTACTATCTTCTTTGACCATTGTGAATAATTGTGTAGAGAATTGCTTTCTCCTTTTAAATCCTTTGTGGAAGTGGTAATGTTCCTTGGTTCATAATAACAATTCTACTGAATTGCCAATAATTCTCAGGATCAGGGGCCATCCTCCTCACAGTGTCAAGAAAGACAGAGGAGGTTCTGTGACTGTGCTTTTGGTGAAAGACTGACTCATTAGGGTTAAGATAAATAGATGGTTAGCTAGCAATGTCAGGAATTTCTGAGTAGTAGGTAGAGAATTCAAAGAAAATTCCTTTTCTTTTTTTTCTCTTCAGTGTTTGCCTTTACAAATATTAGCCTTTTGTAATTTTCTCAGAGCTTCCAATTACTAAGATTAAAGGTAATAAATTCAATGAGCCAGAGAAAGGTGAGTATCAAGCAAGGTTCTCAGAAACCTGGCCTTTTAAAAAGGAAATATTTTTACATGAATAGTGTTGGATACCAAATTAAATATGAAGTATGATCTCATTTTCTCATTTTTGTTTATATACATGTATGATTATATATCCCACCAGTGGGATCATAGATGATATTTTTTATTTGTTGTTGATCTGTAACTTCTTATTCTTCTATAATGAATATGTATTACTTATGTATCAAAAAAGCAATGAAATCATTATTTTAAAAACAAAACAAATGCTAAATGTTGATCTTAGAATAAAATCCTACAGGCATTTTTAAATATTCATTATTCCCAAATTGTTTTCATATGATATTTGGAATCTTGAGAGAGTTATAAAATTAGCTGATTTCTCGAATCACTTATTGATTCATGTGTGTATATGTGTGTGTGCACACACACTCAAGTCTGTTGTATTTTTGGCCTTTATTTCAAGTCTCACATCACTTTAGGCCAATTTGTATCATTTCCCTGGCCTTCTCAGCATTTGTGACATTTCTAATTCCATCTGCAGATTTAATTAACGTGCTGTTTATTCACTCTTCCACATCACTGATAACAAGAGACATAACACTGGACACAGTGCTGACTGCTGCACCACCAAGATACCTCCCACCATCAGATGCCTCCTTCTGCTTTACCTAGTTTTCAAGTCAAGCTGATTGAAACTGATTTTGCAAGTAAAATTCACTCAGACATTGCATCAAATGATTTATGAAGTCCACGCAGCCGTGTGGTGTCCCATTAATCACAGACACTACAATAATCTATTTGTGTGCAGCAGTCCTCATAAATCGGAATAAAATAAATTCCACAAGCGCATCTTCAGCTTTTACAACAGGGCACATGGTATTATTCAGGGCATCATCCACATAATGCAATGTTAGCAGACTTGCAGATTCCTGAGCTTGGTCAAGCAAGTGAAAATATGCATTCATTTACCAATGCATGCCAAAGCTAAAAAATTACAGCTTGTTCATCTACCGGGTGAGAGAATTTCTTTAGGCCTCAGCTCTCAAATTTTTTATGAAAGCTGATGTGAATAAACAGAGCAAATGAGGTACAATAATAAAAGCAGCAAGATGATGTTGTTAACAAATAGTCCAGAAATATACCTCCAAATAAATGTTGAGAATTGAAGTGCCATCATCGTTTGGAGACTTTTATTTCCATAATGCTATGAAACAATTTTGCTAATTCTCTTTTGAGACTAATCTTTCACATGACAAAAGAATGTCTTCAGATATGGCAAGTTCACTTCATTTGTGAGTGTATTTCATTTCTTGAAAACAATGCAAAATTATTGTGACCTGTGTCCAGTAAAGACTGTGAATGATTCACCTGGATAACATTAATTATTTAAAATGCAGAGTTATTGTTTTTCCTAAGGATAAAGAGAAAATATACTATAAAATAAAGATTTAACAATATAAAAATATATTGAAGACAATAAAAATTGTATAAAATCCTAACACACAAAGATAATGATGCTTCACATATTGGTGAATATCTTTTTCAGAACTATGTCAATATCTGTCTGATTTTGTGTAGCTAGCTATGGAGATGAATACAGATATAAATAAAATGATATAAGTTGAGATTCTACCATAATTATTATATTATTATCTGCATTTTTAACATCAATAATATATCATGGATATCTTTGCAAAACAATAAATATGGAACCCCATCATCAGTTTAATAACTATAATTTTCCATTACATAGACTTATTTGGTCAACACTCCATTACTCAACATTTAGTTGATTTTCAAATTTTCAACTATAAACAACACTATGATGAACATCCTGGCTCCTAGATATTTGTGCCCTTGACCTAGAGTGCAGTGGCACAATCATGGCTCACTGCAGCCTCAACCTCCCAATCTCAAGCAATCTTCCCACCTCAGCTTTCTGAGTAGCTGGGAATACAAGCACACACCACGACACCTGGATAATTTTTTAATTTTCTGCAGAGACGGGTTCCTGCTATGTTGCCTAGGCTGTTCTCGAGCTCCTGGCTTCAAGCCAGGGAGGCCTGCTTCCCAAAAGTGCTGGAATTACCGATGTGAGCCACTGTGCCGGGCCCTTATTATCTTCTTTGAAAGAGAGTTCTTAAAATAAGAAATTGTCTTAGAATAAGTATTTTGGGAATAAGAATTTTTTTCTTGGAATTGTGATATCTAAATCAGGATATGTCCAGCTAATATTTTGATACATGTTTCCAAACTGCTTTCCAGAAAAAATGTACCAAGTTATACTACCACCAATGATTTATGAAAGTATTTATTGCCCCCATTCTTGCCAATCCTGGATATTGCTAGTCTTTCGAAATAGTTGTCATTTGATAGATAAAAAGCATTTTCTCATTGTTTTATAAGTTCATGGGTGAATCATATTTCTTTTTTGGGAAGTTACCTATTCTTGTATATTTCCATGGGTTGAGCAATATTCACCAATTTTTATAAAGAAACTATCTTTATACTAAGGTAATAGTGTTTCTCATCAAATCAAAGATATGAACCTAACAAGTCTAATTTGTTTGTAGATTTGTAAGTAGGTAAGAGATCAGTTGCAAAACCATTTTGAGAAATGTCAACATTCTTAGAAAGGGTATATTTTTCCAAGGTGACAGTGCTAGTGCTTTGAAAAGCAACATTCATCTGTTTATCTGATTCTTGTATATCTGTTTAAATAAAACATTATCATTCTTTAGGTTATATCAAGAGCTTGTGCTTTGGAATCAAATTGCCTATCTTCAAATCCTGAGCCTCCCACATATAACCTAGGTTATCTAAGACATATTATTTAACGAATCTGTGCCTAAGTTTCCTCATCTTTAAAATGAAGATAATAATAGTACCTCTTACATAGATTGTTGGGGAATCAAATGAGAGGATGCCCATAAAGTATGTAGAAAAGAGTTGGGAGCAATTCAAGTGCTCAGTAAATATTAAATTGGAATATTTTAGATTCATGATCTGTGCACATTTAGACCACCAAGTGTACTTTAAGGCTCTTTCTTTCTTCCTTCCTTCCTTCCTTTCTTTTTAATTAATTTATTTATTTATTTATTATTTTTTGAGGCAGAGTTTTGCTCTTGTTGCCCAGGCTGGAGTGCAATGGCGCTGTCTCATCTCACTACAACTTCTACCTCCCAGGTTCAAGCGATTCTCCTGCCTCAGCCTCCTGAGTAGCTGGGATTACAGACATGTGCCACCACACCCAGCTAATTTTGTATTTTTAGTAGAGACGGGGTTTCACCATGTTGGCCAGGCTGGTTTTGAACTCCTGACCTCAGGTGATCCACCCCCTTCGGCCTCCCGAAGTGCTGGGATTACAGCTGTGAATCGCTGCACCCAGTCTAAGGCACTTTTTAAATGAGTTTTAAATGAGTATTTTACTGCTCTACTTGCAGATAAGCTTTCCTGATGATATGCTTAGACTCCCACAATTTTATTTTAGGAACTTAAACAAAAAAAAAAGTTTAGAATGAGAAACAAACCAAAGGGAATTCTCCCTTTACACCTTTGGTGGCTTTCAGAATGTAACAAGAAGAAAGATGTTTAAATCTTTGCACAGTTTTTTTTTATTTTTTTTATATAATTTCAACTTTTATTTTCGATTTGGGGGTACATGTGCAGGTTTGTTACAAGGATATATTGCATTTGCACAGTTCTGACACTGACATATGCAGTACTTGCATCACCTAAACAGGCTTTAGATAGCTGAGGAACAGGACAATGATGAAATCAATTTATCACTTTAGGCCAGTTTGTCTCATTTCCCTGGCCATTTCAGCATTTAAGAAGACAGGGAGATGGGAAAGACCTAGAAGCTCTATTGGTCAGTAGGCCTTAGGTGAACTCATGGTTCTGAATAAGGTAAATGGCCACCACCCAAAGCAGCAAGTAAGGACATGGAAGTACCTTACAACCTAGCAGGATGTTCTAATGTGGAATAAGATAAACAGACCAGATTCAGTGTACAAGGAGTTGGTTCCAGATTGAGAGCACTACAGTGCCACAGTGAGGCATGAAGTCACCAAGTCCCAGATCTGAATCCTAACCCAGGCACATGGATTATGTCCTCAGAATATTTATGTAATTTCTCTGAACCTCAGTTCCCCATCTGTAAAAATCTGATCACACCTTATGATGAGATTACTATGAGGGTTAAAAGAGATGAGATATCCAAAGCATTTCACATACAGTCAGTTTCATGTGCTCAATTAATGGTTGCTAGGAAGCAGAGGAGACAGTAAAAATATTTAAGAACTAAAATGCATGAGCACTGATTAATCAGAACGGATGCCTGACCAATGAGGTCAATTAGAAAGGATTCCTGGTGAATAAAGAAGTTGGCCCAACCAATAAGAAGGACCACAGCACTGCATACCCTACTGGCACATACTATTTCTTAGAGATAAGAAGGGGGTTTCATATTGAATAAGGATGCCAGAATTTGGGGCATGGAGAAAAAAGTAAATATCCAATAGAGCTACCCCTGGCATGCCACATACAAAATCAGATGAAGGTAAAAAACAGTACTTCGGCAGAGTTCTGTATGCTAGAGACTGCTACTCTGGTACCAGGCAAAGTGCCTCAGGGTAGTATGATAGTGTCTGGTGCACAGAAAGACAGGTGGTGCCCATCAGAAACTCAAGCACTAGGCAGGGCGCAGTGGCTCACACCTATAATCCCAGCACTTTGGGTGGCTGAGGTAGTCCGATTGCTTGAGCTCAGGAGTTAGAGACCAGGCTGGTCAACATGGTGAAACCCCACCTCTACAAAAAAATAGAAAAATTAGCCAGGCATGGTGGTGCATGCCTGTAGTCCCAGCTACTCAGGAGG
>NW_012114599.1:13285649-13289711 GCF_000951035.1 Colobus angolensis palliatus | reverse complement strand
GGGGAGAGAAGAAGGGAAAGGTGAGGTAGGCAGCAAATGCCCAGGCCACACAGCCTTATCCCAGACACCATCAACTAATCAGCAGAGGTTAGAATGCACACAACCCGGTGTCCAGGCAAAACTAATAATGAGAGAGTAAAAAGAGAGGAGAACTGGTAACAAATTTATTAACTTTAAATAGTGGCAATTGAGGTAGAAGATACTTTTGTACTGTCTGCTCAAGACTAGAACTGGAGTCTGAGCTAATCCAGAGGTAGATAAACAGGTAACCTGCTGATACATAGGATGGTGAAGGAGGGTTCCAAACCATTCCAAACTACTCCCGCTGCTAAGAGTCAGCAAATGTAAAGTCATCAACACCCCATGATTTCATTTCCCTCATCTACAAAATGAAACAGTTGGATCTGGGGATATCTGAAGCCTTTTCCAATGCTTTTAAACTTTTTGTATTTCTTACAAGAAATCTCAGAGAAAAGGGCAGACACCCTTGGATACAGTACTAAAAGTAGTCCTTCTTAGTACACAGGGCTTGTACTTTCCTTGAAAAATATCAGGGCCTAACAGATATTAAATAATACAATTTATACTTAAGTTATTCACCTGAGAATCATGGTTTTAGTGAAAAGCTAGGAGCTTTCTTCAGGTTCTAGCTGTGCAGCAAAGCAAAGTAAATAACAAAATGGAAAACCAAAAGGTAGATTTAATCCATCAAATTCAGAAACTCCTAATCTGTTTTGGAGTTTTTAAATCTATCAATGCATATTTGGTTTTACACCACTGCTCATTATCCCACAGCAACGCAGCTATGCTATTTGATAAATCTCCCAGTGGGTTTCCTTGTTTCCACTCATTGTTCTTCTGTTACTCTACTGCCATAATTTCAATCTTCTATTAAAAATGCCATCATTTGTAAGCAAAAATGTTACTTTATACACTACCAAGAAAGAAAATTCACACTGTCAAACTATAATATGCCATTAAATGTAGGATGCATCTTACTTTTAGAACTGTTAAAATATTTTAAAAGTATGTCTTAAAATCAGTGCAGTATGATATCTTTACAAATGGGAATCTGATGAGGTCACTTGTCTTTCAAAATTCCACTAGTCTCTGAAACCCCACAGGATGAAGTCTAAACTCAGCTTCAGATTTTGGGTCTTTATCATCCAGCCCAACATTACCATTCTCTCTCCTAACATTTACCACTGAGCAACCAGTTGCCTCAAAGTTAATTTTTCCTTCCGTTGCAAAAGTCTATGTTCTCTTTCTTCTTTCAACATTTATTGAATACCTACTATGTTCCAAACTCTATTTTAGGTACTTCACTGTTTTTGTGTTGTTTATTTTTGGTTTTGTTTTTCAGCTTGGAATCTCTTCCTCTTCCTCCCTTACCCTATAAACCTGGTAAATATCTATTTTTCCTTCAAGATCCAATCCAACTATCTTTTCTTTTGTAAAAGTCAATTTTGTGAAACTTTCCCCAATTTCCTCATGTAGACCTGATTTGGTAAACGTCTACTGCACTATGTTGAAAATGTTGATTTACCAATTGCCCACACTAGATAGTAGGTCCTTTGAGTGCAAGGGAAGTGACATTTATTTTTGCAATCAGTCTAGTGATTAGGAAAGTAGGATTCCGTTTCCTGGCTTCAGAGTTCCTATCCTGCCCAATAAGAAATCATGCACCCTAAGTGGGGAGACAGGTAAGTGACATGACAGGATAACTGCAGACTGCCAAGGGAGCATAGTGATTATGAAGTGAAATCCTTGGCTTTGAGTCTCACACAGACTAAAAGTACCCCTATATTTTAGAACCAGACTAGGGCCCATCTCACAAAGTTTTTGAAGGTGGCAAACATTCAGTGAATAGCTAACTCTATTACAATTTTTAAAAAGCAATTTATAAGAAATGCTAGGAGAATCATTGAGCATCTATTATATGCTCAGAATCCTGTAGATACTAATTTCCTAAGTGACTGGTGAGAGAAAGGAAATTCAAACAACCTACTCAAACTCACAGAGACAGTGACAAACACAGTCAGAATTTGACCCCAGGTCAACTTGATTTCTAAGAGTTTGTTCTATTAGAGCACCTTGTAGCACAATGCCTCATCATCATTGAGGACATTCCTAATTTAATCAATTGCTTGTCAAGGAAAAATTGAAAAATCCTCTTCTTCAAACACCTGTGATTGGCATTGCTGGTTAGCTTTTCTTCCTGGCAAAATTTAAATGGGAAACATGACACGGTCTTTGGAAATAATCAGTTGATGATGGAAACACTCTTGGAATCTATGTCTTATAATTTTTTTCTGCATGGTTTCATGCCTTATGACCTCAATGTTCCATTTTTTCTGGCTAATCTCAAACCAGTAGTCATTTACCCAGTCATAGTTCATTGGCAACTAGCTTTTAGGCAATGAACTGGATTTGTTGCATGAACTTTCGTTTGAGGTTGAAAAAGTTGGTGAAGTATAACAAATATAGCCAATAAGATGATCAAGACACATAAAGCTATCAAAAATAATGATAAGGAATATGGATGTGATAAGCTTAGAACCTGATATCTAAATTTCAAAATATTCTTTAAACGATAAATAGGAAGTGGTACTAATTTTATAGTTCATAGTAACCCTGTGGATCTGAAGGACTTGTGAAATGGAGAAAATGGGGTTTTGAAGAGTCTCATTCTCTTTTGAGTTTATAGGATCTTGGTTACCTACAATAGTGTGATGAGCAGAGATGGTCTGAGAGTGTGAAAGTTCAGGAACTAAAACCCACTGGGTAGCATAATAGAGATGGCCATTCTCCCATTTGAGTAAAGTGAAAGGTTTTTATATTATTTAATTTATATTAATCAGTAGTAATAAAATGCTAAGACCTACTTGGAATATTATGATACTGAAAATAATTTAAATGCCAGGATTGGTAACCTAATCTTTGCACATTCATTACATAGTTAACAAACAAATGCAGGTGAGTTATAAGTACATGTCAAATTGCATTTTTTCTGAGAACATGAACAAATGTTTAATGTTATTTCTTTTGTGTGTGACAGAGTCTTGCTCTGTCACTGGAGTACAGTGGCACGATCACCACTCCTCACTGCAACCTCCACTTCCCGGGTTCAAGAGATTCTCCTGCCTCAGCCTCCCGAGTAGCTGGGATTACAGGTGTGCACCACCATGCCTAATTTTTGTACTTTTAGTAGAGACGGGGTTTCACCATGTTGGCCAGGGCTGGTCTTGAACTCCTGACCTCAAGTGATCCGCCCACCCGGACCTCCCAAAGTGTTGGGATTACAGGCATGAACCACCACGCCTGGCCAATGTTATTTCTATTTAAGCCAAAATTATGTGAGGGGAGGCTAATTGCTATAACAAGCCTGAAATCTCAGTTACTTATCACAGTAAATATTCATTTGTCACTCAAATCAGAGACCACTGAAATTGAATGAAGTGTCTGTATGTATGTGAGAGGTCCGCTTCATGCAGTCATTCAAGGACCCAGGATCCATCCATCTAGTGGTTCCAGACTTTTCCAGTGCTTCAGAGTTCTCTATGCAAAGCCCTGCCACCAGCCAGCAGGAAGGGAATAAGACAATATGCAGGACTGTGGAGAGGGTTCTGAGGCCGGCCCTGAAAAAGATCCCTATCACTTCCATCCACGTTTCATGACTCCAGTTCACTGCAAGAAAGCTGGTAAGTGTCATCTAGTGTGTGTCAGAAATGAAGAGAAGGAACAGAGATACTAGTGAGCACCACCATTTCCCACCTGAAAATAGGTAATGAATTCTCATTTGAATGACGAAGTAGTTGCATGATATATAGGATATCAGCAAAAAATATCAGTACTCTGAAGAACATCATAATACCAGAATTTACATTCAAATGCGTGATGTCCATTTGCCAGCAGTTACTTGGAAAAGCTGTCTGCTTGTTCCATGGATACCATCAAGGCCTACTTTTATTTAAAAACTCTTCTTAGTTCAGAGTTCAACAACCAGCTTCCAAGATGCCGCCCAAAGGAAAAAGTGGTTCTGGAAAAGCGGGGAAAGGGGGA
>NW_012114599.1:13278086-13285599 GCF_000951035.1 Colobus angolensis palliatus | reverse complement strand
TGGGATTACAGGCACCCACCATCATGCATGGCTAATTTTTGTATTTTTTAGTAGAGACAGAGTTTCACCATGTTGGCCAATCTGGTCTCTAACTCCTGACCTCAAGTGATTCACTCGCCTTGGCCTCCTAAAGAGATGGAATTACAAGCATGAGCCACAGTGCTCGGCCAAATATTCTTAATTATTTGCAAATGTGTGGACTTTGTATTGTGTTGGGAATGTTTTCCAGGGTTCTTCATAAATTTTAAATAAATATGCAGCCTTAAAAATACAAGCATCCGAGCAGTTCAGAGTTCAACAACAAGCTTCCAAGATGCCGCCCAAAGGAAAAAGTGGTTCTGGAAAAGCGGGGAAAGGGGGAGCAGCCTCTGGGAGTGACAGTGCTGACAAGAAGGCTCAAGGTCCCAAAGGTGGTGGCAATGCAGTAAAGGTCAGACACATTCTATGTGAAAAACATGGCAAAATCATGGAAGCCATGGAAAAGTTAAAGTCTGGGATGAGATTCAATGAAGTGGCCTCACAGTATAGTGAAGATAAAGCCGGGCAAGGGGGCGACTTGGGTTGGATGACCAGAGGGTCCATGGTGGGACCATTTCAAGAAGCAGCATTTGCCTTGCCTGTAAGTGGGATGGATAAGCCTGTGTTTACAGACCCACCGGTTAAGACAAAATTTGGATATCATATTATTATGGTTGAAGGAAGAAAATAAAATCATATGAAAGACTGAAAAAAATAAATAAATAAATAAAAACTCTTCTTTTGATACTTTCTCTAGAACATGCTTTGGTTCTTTATAATACTCTCAACAGTGGTAAATCTTCCTTTGAGGGTGAGTTTGATAAAGATTGTAAGAAGTAAATTAGAGCCAGTTCGGTGAATGAAGATAATCTGCTTCACTACATGTTCTTCATAATATGCTTATTATATGTTGGGTCAGATAGAACAAACGACGTGTCTTATTTCTCAAGGGACTACACAAGGCAATTCCAAAACAAACATTACACAAATGTGTATGTCAATGATGTCATTGCTGAAATAAATTGAGCTGTATTTCTTAACACAGATGCCACATAGATTTGGGGAAGAATTTCTACAATTTGGATGTGTGACTCTTCAGGTTATTGAAAGCACATAGTAGAACAGGCAGTGGGGTCGAAAGAAAAGACAGAGAGGTGGGTAGCACTGCAACAGATGGAAATTCCTCCTCTTCACTACAATGCATGACTGGGTCCTCTCTTCTCAATTTTCTTACACTTGTTTTTTCCAACTTTCCGGAAAAAAATGTCTATAAGCACAGGATAAATTTTCTTAACCTTTGGATGGTCTCAATAATTTATTCCCTTTTATTAGTTCAGTTTTATAAAAAGTACTCCTTCTTAGGAGAAAATTTTAATTGAGTGCATAACATTTTCTTTAAATTTGCCAGGTTACATGATTTGGCAATTTGTAAGGTTAAAACATTTGGTGATCCACAGCTAAACTCTCCTAATGTTGAAGGATCGAATGAAATAATAAATGTGAAAGCAATTTTTTATGTTAAAAAATGTTTAAAGCTTTACAATGTAAGGTGCTTTTAAAGCAACAAGAAATGGTTTTTAATCTGAAGGGCCTCTACACTGGAGAGATGGGAACTTTCATTAAGTGTTTGAGGAAATTTGTGTGAATAAGTTTCTAGAAGGCAATCTGGCAATGCATGTCAAAATGGGCATAACTTTTGATCCCCAAACAACAATTTCACTTTAGGAATTTGCCAAGGAAAATAAATGGACCAGTGTTGGAAGATTTAGCTAAAAGGAAATGTATTGCAGCTTTGTTTATAACAGTGAAAATGTAAAGCACACAAAACCCCTAAATTTATGTTAATATGGAATCAGTTAAATATAATGTAATATGTACATTCAGTGGAATAATCATCAATGGTAAAAAGGATGCAGTTATTGATTCTAAAGATCAATATGCACATATATGTGAAAGTTAAAGCCAATTATGAGCTAGATACATATCCCATTTTATATTTTATACTGTATGGGGAAAATAAACCTTCAAGGATGTGTCACAAATGTTATCAGCGGTTTTATCTCACCTGAGACAAAACCATTATAGGTGAAGTTTTTCTTTTTTCTTTTTTTCTTGTCTGTCTTTTCTCATTTTCCCCCCCCAGTAAGCATGTATTTGTAAAAAATATATATATATATTAGAAGTAATATTGCATAGAGTGGATTCTGTCCCCATACTGCCTGAGTTTGAATTCCAATTTTTCCTTTATTGGAAAAGTAAGAGACAGTGTCTCTCTCTGTCACCCAGCCTGGAATGCAGTGGTATAATTTCGGCTCACCTCAGCCTCAACTTCACGAGCTCATGCAATCCTCCCACTTTAGCCTCCTGAGTACAGGCACACCCCACCATGCCTGGCTAATTCATTATTATTATTATTTTGTAGATACGGGGTCTCCTTATGTTGCCTAGGCTGGTCTCAAACTCCTGGGCTCCAGTGATCCACCCAGTTTGGCCTCCCAAAGTGCTGAGATTACAGGCATGAGCCACCACACCCAGCCCAATTTTCCCTTTAAATAGGTGTAAATGTACCTGTAAAATGCATTACCTACCTCATCAGGTTATATGGAGGATTAAATGTGGTAATATTTTAAGGTAATTTTAAAATATGCACATGGCAAACATTATATAAATATTTGTTATTCAGTAGTTAGGAAAACAATGGTCTTATTTCCCTTTTGAGAAAACGCTAATCAGTATTTAAACTTTTTATATGCAAATTAGCAAAGAAGACAAGATATTGTCATGGATGTTAGCAATTTTAAACGAGGCCCACACAAAACAACAAAACTGAAAAGAAAAGCAGCTCACCCTTACCCAACTTACTGAATTGAGGTAGTTAAATACACAGGTCCTAAAGGCAGAATAGGACTGGGTTCTAAGCTTAATATCCGTACACACAGCTCTGAGACCTTGGCAACCTCCTATACCTCACAACCTCCTATACTTCAGATTCCTCGCCTGTAAAAAATGAAGACAACATAAGGCACTAGACATAATAGAAACCAGCGGTCTTACAGGGCTCTTCCATAGATTACGTAAAATAAACTATATGAAGCATCTAGCATGTTGACTAGCAATTAATAAGATCTTTATTAGTGTTAGCTATTACTATTATCATTACCAATTACTGCTCTTTAAAATAAGTCAGAAACTGAAATGGGTTTGAGAAAATATCACAGAGGCTAAAACCCCAAGATGAGACAGACTGTCAAAACAGGGCCAACAGAAGATCCTAAGAAGGTAAAAAAAAAATGCAATATCTGATCCAACAGATGTTGCACAGCAATGAATGCTGAGATATCCCAGAGCAGGGATTCCAGCTCAAGCATAAAACTTGAGGAGATACTCAATTAGAAGGACTCTAAAGATAACAATAGAAAAGGCGAACAATCATTTTATCCACACGATACCCTGTATGGTTGGTATTCTTGTCTCTGTTTTACAGAGAAGACAGATTCAGAAAGGATAAATACCTTGTTTAAACTTGTACAGAGAGAGACTGTGTGTGTGTGTGTGTGTGTGTGTGTGTGTGTGTGTGTGTGTGTGTGTCAGGATCCTAGGCCAAACCTCAAAGAGAACCTGTGTTCTGTGCAGATGTCTTGTAACCCTTCTGGTAGTTCTGCAGTAGCTATCATTCACAGGCAGAGTAAATAAGAACCCACTTAGCAAAAATAAAGTATTACGGGGTGGTAATAGAGTTCAAGTTCAGATTCAGAGCCCAAGATGCAGACGGTTGAGCCTCCAAACTAGGGTCTGTCTGTATTACTGCAGTGGCCAAGCCTAGATTAAGTGAGAACCCATATATAAGTGATACCAGCTGAGGAGACCAGAGAGGTGGCATAAGAGGGTGAAACGGGCCAGACCTGTCACCTTGGTTTATTCGTAGCACTTTCTAATACACATGCAACATTTTCGTAACACAATGAGGCTTCTTCTCTTGTGCAACTCAATTCCAACAGTATGTGAATCAAACTCAAAGGCAACTTCTACATTTTTCTTTTCATTTCAGGAAGAGAAAATACAAACAGCAGGCAAATCCCAGAGAGTGTGACTATAGGTGGGAGGCTGGACTAGACACTGTATCGGTAAGGCGGGGTCTCATACTAACATTCTGTTTATTGCCCTCTCATTTCCACTTTCTGCTTAGGCCAAAAAATGGGCACTGTGATTTTCAGACATTTTCAACAATTTATTAATTCCTGGGGTGGCCAATAGAGGGCAGACGATCTCTTCTTCTAGACCTCCATCAGAAATTCCTAATTCCTGGTTCCTTCCAGACCTGTTCCCTGACCCCCCGGACCCCTCCCCACCCCAGCTTCGATGACTCCCTCCTGCCCCTACCAACCCTTTCAAGTACTGATTTTGAAGTATTTACTAAAACCAAGAGAGAAGGGCTGCAGACAATAATATTCAAATATCTTTTTGTCTGTAATTCTTCACTCTCCATTTTTGAACTCATTCATGCATGCATTTTTATAAGTCCTGCCCTCTCCAATGAGCTGACAAGCTAATTGGGTTCAGAGTTATTTAAATAACTATTTATAACGCAACACGATAAATGCTGCAAGCAGAGGTACTTACAAATGCTGTAGAACAGATAAAGAAGCTTAAGAAGGCTTCCCATAAAGGGAGGCGTTAAACCATATTTCATGTGTGTCTCTAATTCTTAACATTCGTTCATGACTTTCAGGGTCCACTCAATTTCAGGGTAATTCTTCCTAGTCCACTTTCACCCATGACACCTGATTGTCATCATGTTGGGCTCGCCCAAACTCTTTCTGTAACCTTAGTCTGGTCTCAGAAGATAAGAAAATACTTTTGTATTTGAGCCTCAATATCATTGTCTCGGCTTCTCACTACCTTATTATCATCTCTCCTGGATCCCAGAGAAGAAAGAGCTGTTTCATAACTGAGCTCCTGATTCACACACTGGTTTCAGAAAAGCTGCCAGGACCTTGCACGTTTCTCATATGCCACCAGTTACTGGCTTCAAGGAATCCTATTTTCTCTATTGCTTCTATGACTATTAATTCTCTGGCAAGGGGCATGTGTAATGTAACTTGATTTTTTTTTTCTTTTTGAGCTGATACAGTCATCTTCGTCTTAAAGAATCTCCCCAGTCCTTTCTAAACCTGACTTGAATTCCTGTGAAAAGTCAACCTTTCTCATTTTGTATCTGTCCATCTACCTTCCAGGTGGTTCTACCTCTGAAGTCCCAGGAACAATGAATAGTCATCTCCATATTATCCTTTCCCTGTGCTCATCTGTAGCTTTCCTTAATCCTTAATATATCCCCTTAAAAATAAATAGAAGCTAAACTTTGACAATGTTTATTACCTCCTTCTTTCCTAACTACAGTAGCTTTCTCACTTCTGCCTTTTTCTCATCACCTGACCTTGGCTTTTCCTGTCAGGTCCTACAATGTTATCTGCTACATTTTAATGTCTTTATACTTGCATTTTGAACAGAAATACAGATAACCTCCTCTGCAAGAGTGGAAGGGACCTTTTAACACAGAGCAATGATGACAGTTCGTTGGCAGATCCCACAGTGAAGTGCTGCTGCCTTGTTCGGTGATAAGAAAGAACAATGTTTAACAATGTGTATTTTATTTTTCTTCAGTTTTTTTGTTTTTCTTTTCTTTTTTCTTTTGAGACACAGTCTTGCTCTGTCGCCCAGGCTGGAGTGCAAGGCCACAATCTCAGCTCACTGCAACCTCCACCTCCTGGGTTCAAGCGAGTCTCCTGCCTCAGCCTTCTGAGTAGCTAGGATTACAGGCACGCACTACCACGCCTAATTTTTGTATTTTTGATAGAGACAGGGTTTCACCATGTTTCACCATGTTGGCCAGGCTGGTCTCAAATTCCTGACCTCAAGTGATCTGCCCACCTTGGCCTCCCAAAGTGCTGGGATTATAGGCATGAGCCACCACGCCCAGTCTCTTTGGTTTTTCTAATAGAAAACCTAGCATATTTTAAATGATTTTGCCACTTAACACTTATTATGGACCCTGTGGGTATGAGGGCCTTTGGAGATCATCTAATCTGACCTCCCACACAACTGCAGGAATTATTTCATTGCAACAACTCTGTAAACCCCTCTAGAAAATGCAGTGCTCACTCCCCTTTTCCACTGTTGAACATCTTCCTCGTGGCCCTATAATAATCAGTGATAATTAATGAGCCTCTTCCTCTCCTTGGACATAGAAATATGATAGGAGAAATGTTTAGTTTCTGATGCCAATCATGGGGGAATATTCCACTGGTAACTCTGGCTTTTGGATTCACGATTAGAGACAGTGGTTAAGCTAAAGTATTTATCATAAGTATAAATTTGTTCCACAAACATAAAATTTCAAAGGTAGCTTTGTTTCCTCTTTCCTTGCACTGCCAACTATTAACTTTGGGTTCATTAGTCACGATTTTCAGAATCCACTTGGCTGCCACCTTCCTGCAGCCAGACCATCTTGGATCAGAGGGTGGGCCAGCCATTCCCACTTCACACCTGCCACGGGATCGATTTTTTCCCCCATTGACCACAGTCATTTTTTTGTCAATTAATTGTTATTCACTTTGGTACCCATCTTGTGAATGGCAGGCCACTACGGAGCGGATTACTACTTCACATCCCATCAGTGACAGAGCCATCATGACGAGAACCTTTTCTGACAACCACTGAAGAGAAACCATCTCCACACGGTGCATTTTGCATCACTTCCGTTGCTTCTTTACCTGATTTATCACAAAGACTATGTACCACACATCTTCTTTATTAATGCATTGACAATGAAGATAATGAACACCCACCACTTTTGTCCATGAACTGAGAAAGAAAACGGCAATGTCATATGGCATTAATGGTGCATGAGATCTACGGGTACACTGTCATATCAAGGCGTGTAGTAATCCAATCTTCGGCCTTTCTCCAGGGAGAAAGATTCAGCTTTGTTACTTTCCAGTCACTCCCTCCCGTAACACAGCACCTTGGCGCAGACAGCAGAGCGACAAAACCCAGAATGAGGACAGTTAAAATTCAACTCAAGCTACAGCCATCCCAGCAGTCCTCCCCAGCTCCCGCAGAATATTTACCAAGACCGTTTAAAGCACTTAATTAATTCACTTCAGCTTCGCTGGAGAGGTCTCAGGGTTTCCGAGACTCCATTACATAATATCTTTTACAAAGTCTATTCCCAGCTCGAGTGGAAGATGGATTCTCATCCAGTGTGCGGAGGTTCCATGCCTTTGCTTCCCTTTCCCGGGGTTCGATCCGGCGGATACCCTCCCGAGGCTGCAGCCATCGCCCCGGCCCCGAGCTTCTGGGGTCCCCGCCACTCTTCGAACTCCAATCTGGCCCCGAAGGTGCAGGCGCCTCGCCCTCCTAGCTCCCAGGCCGGCCGCCGCGGCCACGGTACCAGCGGGCGCCCGGGACACCGAGACTCTCGCTGCGCGCTGGGTAC